>NW_004524994.1:435078-444179 GCF_000260255.1 Octodon degus
AGACACTGACAAAAGGATGTAGAAAGGGCGGTACAGGGCTACAGGATAAATCCTGAGAATACTTGGCTGACCTTATCAGATACAAAAGTTACATTTCATGTTATATAGGTCTTGCTATATCTTGGTCTTAACCATCCAGCAGAAAAGTATAAAAATGAGGTATATAAAGTAAATCCATGTTAATACGATGAGCTGTAAAAGGTTTAAGTCAATAACTTCTGAGGATAACCCACTATTATTATAGACTGCTAGACAGTGTTAGATTGTTTAGTTCAATTCAAATACCTATAGTATTTAGATGCCAATAGAATATTTACCTCTGACAAGACAAAAAAAAGGATACAAAGGAAAGATCACTTTTATTTATATGCACAAAATAGGATAAATTTACAGCTACTTTCATTTAATTCAATGAGAAGAAAGAGGTGTACTAACAGTGTTTGGGCAGAATATCCTGTATGCTTCTTGTACTACGGATAACCACTAAGAAGATAACAATGTACAGTGTATTGACCATCAAAACTGTCCTATTAATCAGCTGTAAAACTGTCTCATTCATATTTATTTCTCAATAAAAAATAAAAAAATAAAAAAACAAACCTCAAAAAAAAATAAACTGAGGATCAATATACTGAGTGCAATAACTGAACCTCATCCTACCACCCCACTGTTCCCAAATCTCATTGAGAATAAAGTGATAGAGTAGGCCATATATATATATATAGTCTACAGCGTGTTCAGGGTCTCAGTATTAGATTGGACTCGTAGTGATCTGAGAGGAGGCCATTGTACAGGGCCACTGAAGTCACTGATACAACTTAAGATGAAACTCAAGTCACTGATGGAAGTCAAGACGAAACTCAAGACTAAGGATTTTTTGCTGAGGAATTCCTTCATCTAAATGATAGCACAACTGGTCATTGGTATTTTCCAGATGTGTATTTAGGACATATTCTCACCATTCAGATCTCCTCAAGGGTTGCAGTGAAGATAGACTATGATAGTTGAGTTAAAGCAAGTGGGCTATAACTAAAGTCCCAGGATACCAGTGCAAACAATCCTTTGTCCTGAGGAAAGGATGGAACCACCTTCCAGTATCTGGGATAGGGGTCAACTTACCCATGGAGAAGGGAATAAAAGCTGGACTCTTTTTCAGTGCTCCCTTGTCATCGAGAAAGTGATCTGGGTTAAAGGTATCTGGTTTTTCAAAATGATGTGAGTGATGGAGAGAGGTGGACAGGATTGGGTATATTTCTGTGTTCTGAGGAAACATTACAAGATCAAAAGAGATTGTTATTGTCTGGCCTCCAGACCAAAGACACAAATAAATACATAAAACAAATTAAAACAGACACAAGATTTCCCTGTGGAGAAAAAACCAAGAGGTCTAGATGTGGATTAAGAAACCAAAGAGGCTCACACAACGATGTGGGATCCTAGCTTGTCTCACCTTAGGAAGGATGAACCCTTGGAAGGCAGTGTCTTTTGTGACTACATGGGGAATGCCAATGGGAACGAGGTCTGCAAATCTCTGAATCTCACAGATGACTGCTTCAGTGTAAGGCATTTTAGTTCTGTCCTCCAAGGCTGGCTGGCAGTGTGAACCAATCACCTGTTCCTTTTGGACTCTTTCTGCACACAAGAGGGGACAATGAAGCCCACCTCACATCTCAGCAAGGATATTTTTGTCTTTGAGCCAATGGCTCAGAAATGCCCTACAAAATAGGGTATACCATTGATAATCTCAAAGCAATAAGCTGTGGGTGGGAGAAAGGGAGAAATTAACAATAATTCCCACCCTTTAAAATCTAAAGAATGTTATAAATAATCTCCACACAGCCCCAGCTATACATACATACCACTATTTTGCATGGGATTTTATATGAAGAACTCCAAAACTTCTCCTCTAAAATGAATAAGAAATGAACTAATATTTCTTTTGCATGCAAATATGTCACTGCTAGGTCCTAAAGCATATAAGAGAAGAAGAAATCAATAAATTCATGCATGCACAAATGGATGATAAAATGAACCAAAGTCAATCAATCAATCAATCAATCAATCAATAAATGAAATGCTTGATGAAAGAATGAGGTATTTGATTTATCAATCATATATAGATGAATTAATCTATTAACAAATGGTTTATAAACAAACAAGCCAATAAAATCAACTAATATATAATCAAATAAGGTGCATAGAAGAATGTATAATGAATAAGTGAGTGAAGGTATGAGTGTCTCTCAACCCAACCTCTACAGCCCAGGGGGCATCACCAGACCTTCCCTACTGGCTGTCCATTGCACACCTGTGATATGGGGGTACTTGAGCAAAAACAGGAAGCCATAGCGGAGTGTTGTGCTGGTGGTCTCCGTGCCAGCAAAGAAGAGCGAGAGCGAGGTCAGGATGAGGTTCTTGTGGTGGAACTCGGTGTTCTGGTCAGATTTGTCCTGGTCCAGGGCAAATAGACAGGACAGGGTCAGGAAGGACAAAAGCTTTACTGAAATAAGGTTAGTATGTCCTTCTGGACACAATGGATCTGTTTTTGGAACTCAGGAAATCTGGCCTGCTTTGTATCTCAGTATCTTCACATTCATTTCTCTGTATCTCTGTCCCTCTCCCTGTTTCTCTCCTATTCTGTCTGTCTGCCTCTGTCTCTATCTCTGTCTCCATTTCTCTTATTCTTTCCTTCTCCTTTTTTCTTCCTGTATATTAGGGAACGTCTACAGTGTGTTCAGGGTCTCACTACTAGATCAGGCTCAGAGTGATCTGCCTGTTTACACCCTCCCAAGAGCTGGTATTACAGGTGCACGCCTCCATGTCTAGTCTCAATTGCTGTCTCAGCATGCCCTGGTGGCAGGGCCAGCACAGCAGACCCAGGGATTGGACTCCCAGACCCTGCACTTGCTTGCAGACACTTTAATCCACTGAGCTTTTTGGCCGACCCTCTCTCTCCTTTTCTTTATTCTATCAGACTGTTTCCATTTGTCTTCATGTCTTTGGCTTGGTTCTTACTTGGTCTTCCTGTTCTCTTTCTTCCTCTGTGGCTCTTTCATTTTATTGCACTTTTTTTGTTCTTTGCCCTAATTTTCTTCCTCATTATTTCTTGCTTGTTTTCTTTTTTGCTCCCACTTCAGTTTCTCCTATCTCTTGCCTTTCACTTCACCTTTTGTTTCTGCCTCTTCTACCTTCCCCTTTGCTAGTCTCTCCTCCCCATCCTCTATTCTTCTCTACCCTCTTTTCAGGTTTCATCTCTCTCTTTTCCTTCAGTCTGCCTCCCAATCCTCCCCTTCTGTTCCCGCCCCTCGCCAGACCTTACTTTGTCCATGTGGAGCAGAAAGCTATCAATGAAGTCTCTGGGGGACCTGGGGTCTAGGGTTTTACGGTGTTTCTCCACACTCTGGTCAATGAAGATGTTGATATCCTGCAGTTGTTCAAAGATTTCCCTGTGCATGCCAGGAAAGTATTTCAGGATGTTGGGGAAGAGTTCAAACACCTTGAAGAAGGAAGGAATAGTGAGGTCCACAAAAGTTTCGGCTAGAAGGTCAGAGTGGGAGGAAGCTGACCTGGACTCCAGACCTCTACCAAGACTCTCTGTCCCTCCTTGTGTCTCTCCTCTTAGACTGTCTCTCTCCTCCTTTTTCATGACCATATACAAGCACACACACATACATGCACCCACACTACTTTTGTGTCCCAGAATCTATCTCTATTCTTTATTTTCTTTTTTCTGTCTTTTTTTCTTCTCTTCTCTCTTTCCCAAGCTTTCATTGTGTTTGTCTCTTCCACTTTAATTCTGATCCTCTTCATGCCCCTTTAGTTTTTTCAGCCCCTTGGTCCCTGCTCACCCTCTCTTCCTTCCTTCAGGTCTCAGTGTCCTCATCCTTCATTGCTGTCTGCACCCTTCTCCCTGAATTCAGTTCATTTCTTTCCTCCCTAAAGCATGGTGTCATTTCCCCTTACCCCAGTGGCACCCCTCATGCACATCCCCTGACAACCTTCCTGACCTGGCTGGAAAAGGAGCTGATGAGTAAAAAGAATTTATAGAACAGGTCCAGCATTCAAAGAAACTGAGGATCTTTGTAGTCAAAATGTTTTCCAAAGATGATGGAGCAGATGATGTTGGCAGTGACAGAATTAAAGAGGAATATGGTGTCCACCAGGCCTCCTGAGGGAAAAGGCAGCAGCTGATGGGACACATTCAAAAGCCTGGAGAGAATTTGGCTTCTGTCCTGTGCGACTGCTAAAGCTCAGTAATAAAACATAAGAATAGCAATAAACTCTGACACTCGTTAGCAAGTACCATGTGCCAAACTGTATTTTAAGCAATTCCTGAGTTATTTTAACTTCATTCTCCCACAACATTATAAGGAAAATGTGGTTCTATTATTAACCCCATTTTATAGATGGATCAGTGATTAATGTTTAAATGCTTTGACTGAAATGACAGACCCAGGGGAGGTGTTCCTGGTTCTGAATCTCACCCCTGGTCAGCTAAGGAAGTTAGGTGCTGGGGCAGAGGTGGTGCAGCAGGGCCAATCAATTCATTGTGCAAATTAAAAAGCCATGATCACTTCCTCACATGATTATCACTCCTCACTTATCTCTTTTCCCTCCTCTAGTGCTTATTTGAGGAGGATAGTGGCTGTGAACCCAAGGACATCAGACAGGTATGCTCTCCTCTTTGTCTTTGTCTCTACCTTTGTCTCTGTCTCTCTGCCTCTGTGTCTCTGTCTCTGGATCTCTGTGTCTCTGACTCTGTCTCTGTCTCTGTGTCTGTCTGTCTGTCTGTCTCATTTACTTTCATTCCTTTATAGACCTTTCCCTGAGTGTTGGCCATTTATTTCTAATTTTCTTTCTTGCTTTTGATCTGCCTTTATTATTTTTCCTCTGACTCTTGCCCTATCTTGTCTCTTTCTGTTCATTTTCCTCCTTCCATGGCAGCTTGTTACTGGTTTCCTATCTCTGTCTTTATCTGTTTTTCTTCTTAATCTCTGTGTTCCTGCTCTTTTTCCCCAGGTTCAGAATCTCCATAGTTGATAAATACCTGGCATTAAGGAAGAAAAGCTAACCATGGAGGTGCAAACACAGGTCCTGTCACCTCTGTCTCCCTGCTACTGATGCTTCCCCAGGAGCAGAGCCACACACTTGCCTCTATGCTCACCCCCTGATCATCTGTATTCATTCAAGGGAAGGAAAATACAGTGCACTATATTCACATCTGGTGTTACTCCTTTTCCCTTTGCTCTGTTTTACATGATCCAGACTTGTATAAAAGCTTTGACACATACAGTGAACTCATGAATTCATTTCCCTGGACACAAATTAAGGGCATGCAGTCACTCAGCCTATTTCTCAAAGATATTCTTGAACACTGTAAACCTCACATTTTCTTCCCTGGCTGTGCTCCTCTGCTGCTTATCTCTGCTCATGTCTATTCCATCACTTTCTCATCCTATCACTGTCTGTATTTCTACACTGTCCATGTGTGTCTCTCTATGTTTCTATTGCTGTGCACCCACCCCGGCCTTTGTATGCTCAGCTTCCTTTAATACCCAGCACCCTGCATAACTCACCCTGGGATTTCCACAGCTCCTCCACCATACACCGAGCCTCCTCCTGAATCTGCTTCTCTAAACTGTGCTTTCCCATCCCAAAGTCCCTCATGGTGGCCAAAGAGAATCTCCGAAGGGCTTTCCAGCATTCTCCATTGGCAAAGACCACACCTAGTGGTTGCAGGAGAGGCATGGGTTACAGGAGAAATTCAAGGAGGAGGAATCCCTTCCCACTTCTTTCCTTCCTTACCACATTCCACTTGCTCAAGTTCCACCCACCACCACCCCATCCCCACATCTTTAGGTCCTCACCATATCCTTTGAATACAGGCTCCACAGCAAAAATTTTCCCTCGGCCTGAGAAAGCCTCAGCTTGGTCACAAGGGCCTCCCATATGGACTCAGGTCCACACAGTATGACTACAGGCCTTGACCCCAGGTACACGGTAAACACATCTCCATATTTCTCTCAGAACTGCCAAGCATACCCACACCAAGGTTGCTATTAGTCAATATATGCACCAGTTGTTAAACTATTAAAGTGCTTAAATATACATTTGAAATTCAATTTCACTGACAGAATTTTTAGTCCCTGCCTATCTACTTTACTTCCTTCCCAGGACTCAATGTTTACAGGACTAAGCTGTGACCCATCCAGACTCTGCTTCCAGTGGTTCAGTCCCTAGCCAGTATAAATGTTTGGATATTATAATCTCCACTTTCCTCATATCTTTGGGCTGGGACTGATCTCCTTTGTATGTCAACTCAAAGAATCCTTGTGCTTTAACATCAACCTACATTCTACCCCCAATAGTTTAAGGGAAGAACAACTCTACTCACCTTCTTGTTAGAGAGCAACAGAACAATAACCCTCATGCACTGGTTATAAAATTTGAAAAATCCCATCAGTGCAGTGCCTTGCAAAACTGGTAGATAAGAATGTTTCCTGTTGGTATCTATGTAGAGTGGATCTCAGGGCTCAATAGGACAATAAAATCCTTAATAATGTTCACATATAACCTGTGTTTACCTTCCTTTATACATCAAATCAGTTCTAGATTGCTTTTACCTAATAGAATGGAAATGGTACATAGAAAGTGGTACTGTATTATTTAGCGGTTAGTAGCAAAAAATAACCTGCACATGTTCAATACAAACACAAGTTTTCAATTGAAACCTCAGTGTACCTGAGGATGTAGAATCCTGAAATTGTTATATTTATTTATTTAGTTTTTCAGTTCTGGGGATTGAACTCAAGACTTTGCACTTGTCAGGCAGGCACTTATGCCACTGAGCTATCTCCCCAGCCCCTTGGGAATGTAGAATCCAGTGGAATAGAAGGCCAGTGGTAGTTAATGAAGTTAAACATAGGCTTTCTCAGTATCTTCCCTACCATATACTTCCTCAATAAAAATGTGTACTGGTTCAACAAGAAAATCAACCAGAATATACATATAAGTCTTTTTAGTATAGTGATCATCTGTATGTGGAATAAGTAGTGAAAGACTCACGCAGTGGAATGTTGACAACAATGAAAAAGAGCCTATGAGAGCTATAACCGATAATTCAGATGAAATTCACAAACACAATGTTAAATGGAAGCCTGTAGACACAGCAGGATGTTCACTCCAGAAAACTTGGCTTCAAAATCAACAAAATTTCCTATTTCAATGTCTTTCATCATTCTCTGCAGAGACTTCTTACTTGTTTCCTTGCTTCAATTCCTATTGATAGAGCACAGGAGACTCCATTTTCTTTTAGTAAGTCCACGTTAAAAAGTCACTTAAATTCACTTAAATTGTAGGTAAACTCACTCCCTCACTGCCTCCCATGTAGCTGAGAGAAAAACTAAAAGAAAAACAAGGACATAAAATTAAGAACAGAGGGTTAGAATAATTTGACAAATAGGGTAAATGTTAAACACCAATGTCCTCATGACTCACAAGTGGTCAGCAGTGTCTGGGAAATGTAATCCTTTTGACAATTATATGGCATTGCAAAATTCCTGAGATTGAAATCATGTGGCAATGTGGTTACCATGGAAACCAGAAAAGTATGTAATCTGGGCGAAAAGTCAAAATGAACACCAACATTTGGTTTTATAGACTCAGTGTAGGATTTCAATCAGCAGCTTTCCATAAAGCTTATTCATTTCCACACATTCAGTCTCTGATGAGTGCTTCTCTCTTGCTCAATTATGCCACAACACTATACTACCTAAAATGCTTCCATCACCCTCCCAATAATAACATCCTATGAACATGCAAATTACTCAATATCTCTACCCTCTCCAAGTCCTCCAATGCTCCCATGTCACTGAGAAAATGATCAAACTGCGCAAAATGGTCCATATAGTGCCACATGACCTGGCACCACCACTTCTCAGCTTCCTCCCTTTCCTGCATATTCTCATTCAGTGCCATGCTGCTCCCTAGAATATTTCCTGTTCTGGTGCTTCAACAATACTTGTTCTTTCTGGGGCAGACACATGTACCTTTCAGCGTTTCTGCTCAGAAGCAAAACAAGAGAAAAACTTGCTGATCCCTAAGCCTAAAATGCTTCCCTCTACTTTCCTTTTAAAAATTATTATTATTATTATTTTTAATTTTTTTTGGCCATAGTTTTATTGATAAACAAATAGCAATGAGACAGTTTCAAATCAAATCGCTAGGACAGTTTCAATAATTAACACATTGCACACATTTTTCTTAGTGGTTAATTGCTGTACAAGATGCAGACGTGATATCCCATTTACAAACACCATTAGAAGAAATCATTCTATTCATTAGCAGAATGTAACTACATATCTATCCCAACCACTTCAAATACACAGATACAAAATGGACATTCATCTGTGTACCCTTTTTTCGTAGTTCCGTTATTTGAATATTATAGGTGTGTAAACTCAGCAAAATGTTCTAAAAGAGTCCAGTATCCCATAATAGTATTGGGTCTTCTGCTTAACTGGCAATGTCAGAAATTGTTGACCTGAGTCTCCCACAGCTCAACAAAACAGCATGGCTTTATTTCTTATGTTTCGTTTTTATACTTTTCTGATGGATGGTTAAGACCAAGGTAAAGCAGGACCTATGCAACAAGAGTTGTAGCTTTTGGGTCTGATAAGGTCAGTGAAATCCCCTCAGGATTTATCCTGAGATCCTGTACCTCAGATTGTAGAACCTTTGTCAGTGACAGTCATGTGGATGAGTCATGACCAATGCTTGGCCAATGTGCTCTCTGTGAAAGCCTGAGAGAATGTTTTCTCTCCATGTGACTCTCCTTAGGCACACTCTACATTATCGATCACTTTCCTCTTTGGCACCATAATCTACTTGATCAGAAAATTTGGGACACTACCGAGTTACATGATGTTACAGTACAAGTTCAAATATGTTCTGAGTCTTAATTCACCATGGAAGGCTAAGGCCAAAATGTTGGTCTTCCTTGCAGTGCTCCTTTTTCTCTAATTTTGGTCTGCAAACTTAGGTTGTTAACCCTCCAGAAGACAAGCCTATTGTTATTACCATACAACTCAGGCTGTTAAGGT
>NW_004524994.1:450456-452879 GCF_000260255.1 Octodon degus
GTGGTAATTACACCCTTTTTATTCCTTATTGACTTTATTTGATTTTTTTCTCTCCTCTGTTTGATGAGGTTAGCTAGGGGCTGATCAATTTTATTTAATCTTTCAAAGAACCTGCTTTTTGCTTTTTTAGTTCTTTGAACTGTTTTCTTCATCTCAATTAAATTAATTTCTGCTCTAGTCTTTATGATTTCTTCCCATCTTTGGGATCTGGGTTTCGTTTGCTCTTCCTTTTGGAATTGTTGAAGTTACAGCATTATGGTATTTAGTTGTTCTCATTCTGTTTTCCTAATGTGTGAGTTCACAGCTATGAATTTCCCTCTTAGAACTTCTTTCATCATATCCCATAAATTCCGATAAGTTGTGCTTGAATTTTCATTGAATTGTATATATTGTTAAATTTCTTGTTTAATTTCATCTGTGACCCTTTGCTTGCTGAATAGGGCGTCATTTAATTTCCATGCAGTTAGGTTTTTTTTGTCATTTCCTTTGTCATTTATTTCCAGTTTCCTTGCACTGTGGTGAGATAATGTGCATGGGATAATTTCTGTTTTCTTACACATACTTAAGCGTAGACCTATGGACCAGTATGTGGTCTATTTTAGAAAATTACCCTTATGTAGCTGAGAAAATTGTGTATTCAGCTGTGTTTTGTGAGACAGTCTGTATATGTCCACCAAGTGCATTTGTTTCAAACTCTTGTTCCGTTCTTTTATTCCTTTGTTATGTTTTTGTCTGGTTGACCTATCTTTTTGGCATAAGGGAGTGTTAAGGTCTCCTGTTAAGATTGTAGAATTGGATATTAGATTTTTCATGTCCATTAAGAACTGTTTTATATAGTTGGGTGCTCCCGTGTTTGGTGCATACATATTTATGTGTTTCCTCTTTCTCTTGAATTTTTCCCCTAAGCAGTATACCGTGGACTTCTTTATTTCACTTGATCATTGTTGGTTTGAAGTTGAGACTGTCTGAGAATAGGATTGTTACTCCTGCTTTTTTCTGAGGTGCTGTGGCATATAGTGTTGTGTTCCATCCTTTGACTTTCAGCCTATTAACGTCTTTATGAGTTATATGTGTTTCTTGTTTACAGCATATTGTTGGATTTTGTTTCCTTATCCACTGTGCCAGTCTATTTCTCTTAATTGGTGAATTGAGTCCATTTACCTTGATTGTTAGAATTGAGATGTATTGACTTATGATTTACATGTTATTTGCCTGTTGTCATTTACTCCTCTTTGTCCTATGTTTAATTACTTGCCCTATTTAGTTGCTTGCTTCTGATCTCATTCGTGAGTTCTGATCATTTTGGTCCCTCTCTAGAACATCTTTCTTTAGCCTGTTTATGGTTGGCTTTGTCATCATTAAATGCTTTATCTGTTCTTTGTCATGGAAGTATTTCACTTCTCCATCAAACTTGAAAGAGAGTTTTGAAGGGTATAGTAGTGTGGGCTGGAATTTTTTTCATTGAGGACTTGAAGTTCTTTACTCCATGTTCTTCTTGCCTTCATGGTTTGTGAAGAGAAGTCAGCCATATTTCTGATGTGTTTTCCTTTGAATGTGATCTGCTTCTTTTCTTTAGTGACTTTCAGTATATTATTGTGCTGAATTTCTGGGATGTTCACTGTTATATGTCTTGGTGTTTTTTAAATTGTGTTGAGGGTACTTGCCATTCTGTATGCTTCAGTTACTTGTATGTCAGATTGTTTCCTCATATTTGATAATTTTTCTGCTATTAATTCTGCGCATATTTTTTAAAATGTCATTTGTATTGTCTTCTTCTTTCTCATTGATGCCTATTAATCTCACATTGTTCATCTTTGCATCATCTTGCAGGTGATGGATTATTTTTTCCAGCATCCATTAAATGTTTCAAAACAATTGAACTAAGAAAATGTTTTCATGACAGTAAGGAAGTACTAAGTGTAAAACATAAGATAAATACTGGAATGGCAAATAAATAACCAGCACTTCTAACAGTTGGGGATAGTATATCTCACAAAGTTCTAGTGTGTTATGGACATACATAATGATCATGACAGTTACTGGTTGCCAAGGGTCACTTGTGGAAATGAGCTACTGCTATTTCTTTGATATCTACCCTGTAGACCCAGATGGAATCATGACCCATAGTGTGGAAGAGAAGTACATTTGTAGAGTGTGCTAATGGAAATATTTTGCTGCTGTACACAAATGAATAATTGAAAGATTGCTATTATATGCCTCTTATACTGCTATGTTTAATTTTTTGCCCTATTTTGTGGGTTCTTTCCATTCTCATTCATGGGGCTGTGATTAATTTGCTTCCTCTCTAGAACATCATTTAGTAGGCTGTGTAGGCTTGGCATTGTCCTCATGGAATTCTTTATTTGTTCTTTGTCATGGAAACATTTCACTTCTCCATTATACTTGAAAGAGAGTTTTGCAGG
>NW_004524995.1:0-1290 GCF_000260255.1 Octodon degus
AAATGGGGAAAAACTGAAATCTTTTACTCTTAGATCAGGTCCAAGACAAGGATGGCCTCTATCACCACTCCTATTCAATATAGTTCTGGAATCATTAGCTACAGCCATTAGACAAGAGAAAGAAACAAAAGGAAGAAGAATCGTCAAAGAAGAAGTTAAATTATCTTTATTTGCAGATGACATGATACTTTACTTGGAAGACCCACAAAATTCCAACAAGAAGCTAATAGAATTAATGCATAAATTCAGTATCACAGCAGGTTATAAAGTCAGTACCCAAAAATCAATTGTATTCCTCTACACAGACAATAAACACACTGAGAGGGAAATCATAGAAACAATACCTTTTACACTAGCACTGAGGAAAATGAAACACATTGGAATTAATCTAACTAAAGTAGTCAAAGATCTTTTCAAGGAAAATTAGTTTAGAAGACGCTAAAACCCCGATGAACACACTCAGACACCTTATCTTTGACAAAGGGCACAAACATACTCACTGGAAGAAAAGGCAACCCACACATTTGGAAAAAGTCATGACAAATAAGTACTCAGACAAAGGTATGCTCTCTAGAAGTGAATGAATATATGAAAAAATGCTCCAAATCACTAGCCATCCAAGAAATGCAAATTAAAACAACATTGATATCATCTCAACTAGAAAGAATGGCTGTCATAACGAAATCACCCAACAACAAATGTTGGAGAGGCTGTGGGAAAAAAGGAGCCCTTCTCCACTGTTGGTGGGAATGTAGTCAGGTGCAACCGTTATGGAAATCAGTATGGAGACTCCTTAGAAAAGTTGGACTGGAGAGAGTGCAGGCCCGGTGAGTGAGTGAGACGACCGGGGGCCCGCGGGATCCTGAATAGACCCAGAGTGCAGGACCGTTGAGTGAGTGAGACGACCCAGGCCACAGGATGCTGAACAGAACCAGAGCACAGGCCCAGCACGTGAGTGAGATGACTTGGGGTCCTTCGATCCTGAATAGACCCAGAGCGCAGGTCCAGCACAGAACCTTTCAGCAAAGCTTCCTGCAAAGAGGCTAGAGGCAAGACCCACCCAGCTGACTCAGGGGCAGAAGATCTTGCCAGAGAGACACAAAGGGCTCAAGGCTGCAGCAGAAAGAAGTGGAGCACAGCAGCCAGATCCAAGAAACACCCACCTGGAGGAATATGAACTTCGTAGATCCAGACCTGGTGCTAAGGTAATAACTCTATCTAAGCTCTACACCAAAGGTCAGAAGACAGTGGTATACAAAATGACAAAGAGAAGGAACAAAATGCAGTCTC
>NW_004524995.1:2650-3224 GCF_000260255.1 Octodon degus
GACTTAAAATTTATTTAAAGAACATTGTATGATATCTTCTCCTAGTATTAGAAACTTTAAAAAGTATATTTCCATTTTTTATTGACTTTAAAGAAAAAGAGTTTTGTACCTATGTTGTTTGTTTATTATTTCTTGCCTATATCTTGTAATATGAGAAACTACTTTGGAAGTAACAATACACAATATACTAACCATTGTTACTCTCCTAAAATATTGTTTTGAGATTTTGTACCATTGTTTTTATTTTTTTTCTTTAAAATAAAATAACTGATGTCAGAAAAATAAAAGTTGGCCTGGAAATCCCATTTAAACCTGCTATTCCTCTACTGGGAATTTTCCCAGAGGATCTGAAAACATCATATCATAGTGATATATATATGTGCCTATGTTTAGAGCAGCACAATTTGTGATAGCCAAATCTTGGAAACAACCAAGATACTCATCACCTCAGGAATGGTTGAAAAATTTGTGGTATTTTGGAGGCCTGGCCTTAGCTCAGTTGTTTAAGTGGCTGCTTCCACAAAGCTGTCAGCCTCAGGTTGCTGTAGTTCGATCCCCACAACACTTCAGCCAG
>NW_004524995.1:6264-7160 GCF_000260255.1 Octodon degus
ATAGTAGTTTCATGCTTGGAGTGCCTGTCATTCTGGTCTTCTGAATATGGGCTGCTTGTCATGATATGCCAGTTGCTGCTATGATGTCTCTCAGGGAGATGGTTGTTCAAAAAGAAAGGGGGTGGTGAATGAAAGCAAGAGACATGAAAAAGAATAGTGTGCATCTGTCTTGCTTCAAGGTTGTATGTGCTTAGATTTTTGGACTTATGTGTAAACATAAGAAGTATATAATTCTTTATGCCTATGTTTAAAGTATATTCTAATTTTTGAATATTTTTATCATATTCTGGAGGGATGTAAAGTTCAACATATAAATACTTGATGAAAAATACCTGTTCCATATTATCCCTAACTTGTTTGATATGCAGACAGATAGTGAGGTTAACCTCAACAGCCTAAGTTGTATGGTAATAAAAATAAGCTTTCTTCTGGATGGTTAGCAACCTAAATTTGTAGACCAAAATTAGAGAACATGGAGAGCTACAAGGAAAGCCAACATTTTGGCCCTAGCCTTCTAAGGTCAATTAAGACTCAGAACATATGAGAACTTGTACTGTAATGTCATGTAACTCAATAGTGTCCCAAATTTTCTGATCAAGGAGATTTTGGGGCCAAAGAGCAAAGTGATCGATGGTTTAGAGTGTGCCTAAGGAGAGTCACTTGGAGAGAAAACATTCTCTCAGGCTTTTACAGAGAGTACATTGGCCCAGCAATGGCCGTGACTCTATATGGCTGACGCTGACAAAGGTTCTCCAACCTGAGGTACAGGATCTCACAATAAATCGTGATTGGATTTCACTGACCTTATCGGACCCAAAAGCTACAACTCTTGTTGCATAGGTCCTGCTTTACCTTGGTCTTAACCATCCAGCAGAAAACTATAAAAATGAAATATA
>NW_004524995.1:11315-16053 GCF_000260255.1 Octodon degus
AAATATAAATAAATAAATAAACAAAAATTCAAAGTGATTAATTAGGGTAGATATATAGTTATTTTCTCTTACTGCATAGTGGGATTTGTTCTAATGGTGTTTGCAAATAGGATATCAAGTCCATATCTTGTACAGCAATTAACCACTTGGAAGAATGTATGCAATGTGTTTATTATTAAAACTGTCCTACCAATTTGTTTTGAAACTGTCTCATTGCTATTTGTTTCTCAATATAACTATGGAAAAAGATAGTAAATCCATTTTAATATGTTGAGCTGCAAAAGACTCAAGTCAACAACTTCTAACATTGCCAGTTCTGCTGATGACCCACTACTATTGTGGACTGCTGGACTATATTGAACTATTTTTCTGAATTCATGCACCTACAATATTTAAATCACAATGGAACACCCTTCTCTGACAATACTAAACGAAAAGAAGATACAAATGAATGACCACTTCGTATCTGTATATTCAAAATAAGATAGATATACAGCTACTTTCTCTTAATTCAATGAATCGAAAGATTTGTTCTATCAGTGTTTGTGGACTGCATATCATGTCTGTATCTTGTACGATGAATAACCACTAAAACAACAATATGCAATGTAGTAGGTATTGAAAGTGTCCTATTAATTGGTTTTGAAACTGTCTCATTGATAATTGTTCCTCAATAAAATTATTTTTAAAAAAGACCAAAACAATTCCAATATAGTCCAGTAGTCCATAATAGTAGTAGGTTATCCATAAGACTGGCAATGTGAGAAGTTGTTGACTTGAGCCTTTCACAACTCAGCATACTAATATGGCTTTTATGTACTATTTTAGAAAAACTATATCTTTGTGTGAACTTCTAAAAATGGAAAAAATGAAAAGGCAAAATTATGCACAATTCTTTCAGAATCAAATTTCAAATTTTAACACAAAGGATCAATATTTTCCATCATTCAACAGGAAGGATTTGTGTCTGTATAATAATATCAGCAAAGTTGAAGATCCTGTAATCACTACATTATGGGAGGTGGAGACAGGAGGACTGTGAGTTGAAGCATAGCCTGGAAAGCACAAGCAAAAAATACCTCAAAAATAAAAAATAAAAATGACATAGGAATGCAGCTCTGTGTATTGGCCAAAGTATCATGAAAAAAAATGAAGAAGGATCAAAATTGTTTTCTGGTGACACAGAAATGTATGGTATGTACATATGTGTAGAACACTCACTATTGCCAAAAAATTACAACACAAAAGAGTGATGTGCACTGTCCTAGTTAGGGACCAGAAACCAGGTACAGAGGAAACTGTGAGACAAGAAAATTCACAAGGTAGTGTTGCAAGAGACTGTGACCTACTGAAGAAATGCTGGAGAAAGGACATATAGTATTTGTTATGTATGAACCCATGCAATCAACCAGACCAGGCATTCTGAAGTGAATAGAAGATTTATTGGTGGCTGCAGGCAGGCTGGCTGTTTAGAAGGCCAAGATAGCAGTGAACAAGGCAAAGTGCAGGGTTTTTAAGTTTTGTGGGGGAGGGTGTTTGTGAGCTGGAACAGCTGAGTGAGAGCTAAGCTTGGCTGTGCTGCCTGGTCTGTGGGAGATTTTCAATGTTAACAAAGAATTTCTGTGGTTGCTCGCCCAAGTCAAAGTCAGGAGGACTTATTCAGCAGTTTGGGGCTTGCCTCCAAGTGGGGCCAACGGGGAGAGAATTTGGGGGCAGTGTGCTTGGGAATCAGAGAGAGAGAGTGTTTGGTGCAGGGTACCTGGGAAACTGAGTCTTGATCTATCAGTATTGTCATAGTATTTCTCTCCCAAAACCCTACCACACACAAGAGTATTCTGGGCCTGTAGTCACTCCATCCTGCTGATCCCCAACCACTACTGAATTCCATTTCAAGGAGTCTTTTCGGCCTATCTCATCCCTCAATTCATGAGGTGGAAACAGATCCTTTAAGAATCTGAGCACTTGGGACATGGACTCACTGAGAGTAGAAAAAAATTCAGTTCACTGCCTAAGCAGGCTATTTCTTACAGCCCCATAGAAACCACTGAATACCCCAGGGAATACTGAAATTTGAGATTAGTGTGTTGGACCATGCCTATAGTCTTATAGTTCAGAAGCCTGAGTCAGGAGGATCACCATAAGTTCAAGGCCAGCCTGGGTTTCATGAACAAATTAAGTCCAGGCTCCACTGCACAGTGAGACCCTGTCTCAAAGAAAGAAAGAAAGAAAGAAAGAAAGAAAGAAAGAAAGAAAGAAAGAAAGAAAGAAAGAAAGAAAGGGCAAAAAGAACATATATTTGACATGAAGGAGTATTGCTGTGAATACTGTTCTGATAAGGAATAACAGAGGAAAGAGGAAAGTTATCAGAACAGTGTGCAGGTGCAGGGATGCAATCTCCTGCTTGATCACAGGGAATCACTACATTTGCTGTCCAGAAAAATCCTGAGTGGAATTGATTCGTACCTGCAAATAAGCGTCAGTGGAAGATGAAGAGGTTTATGGCATGTATCAAATACTAGAGCCAATGGCAGAATCACAACTGGGGGACCTGAAGTTTCTGAGGTTGCTATTTTTCAGGAGGCACAATGACCACTCCCCACAGCATTCTGAGAACAATTGAGGCTGAAGAAGAGAGGGTCTATGTAGTTTTTTTACAAGGATTTATTTTATGTGTATATGTGTATGTGTATATGAGGTGTTTCTTCAATTGTTTGTTTTGTGGCTACAAGCTTTGGTACATATGTGATCATTTTTATAGCAAAATATCTCTTAGTGAAATGATTTCAGAATATATCCCAAATCTAGAGACCGAAATGAACACTCAAGTAAATGAGGTATTTAACCCCAATTTTATCACAAAAGAACTCCACACAACCACACAGACAAAATTCTAGAATTTCATAATAAAGACAGAACGGAAATCATTAGAGACTGACATCACTGCCAGGGCTGGAAATGCCTCCGTGGCGAGTAAAGGAGGCCATGATCTCATGGCAGCAGAGGCCAGTGGAATGCTGTGTTTGCTGACAGACTGTGTTCCCCAAAGTTATGGCTGATAGAAGACATGACGTGTGGCCTGAGGGTGGACATGATGATGAAAGGCTTCACAGAGAAAGAGTATCTCCCCAGAATCATCACAGTGATTGTTACCATGGAGTACTTAATACTGTGCAAAAGAACTCACCATTGCTAGAAAAGAGACCACCACTGTCAGATAGACCCAGTGAATGAAGCTACACTAAATATTACAGTGATGTTGGCTACCAAGATGTTGACAGAGCCTATATTTTTCCCCATGATCGAAGAGGTGGTCCACCTCAGAGAGATGGATGTTGTTGTCAATGGTCCAGTGATATTGTTTACCAAGAATATGATGGGGCCTGCAGTTTCTGTCATGATCAAAGAAGTGGTGTCGCACAGACAGGAGAAGAATCTGGGTATAGATGGTCAAAATATTATTATTCTTCAAGCCACCAGAATGATTATAGTCACATAAGAGATGACTTCAGAAGAAAAAGTGTCAACTCTTCCTATTATGGGAGAGCAGTGTCCTCATATAAGGGATCATCCTCTTGTCTGTGAATCGTTGCTAGGCCAAAAAGACTCTACACACACTAGATGTGGCTCCAGTGGCAGTGGCAGAGGCTACTCTCCAATTCCAGGCAAAACATCCTCTTTCCTCCAGCCTCAGCATGGAAGTAAAGATAGACAAGGCCAGCCTTACAAAGCATCACAATATGCTTCACTTGCAAGTCCAACAGCAAGTTCATCATCAAACGTGTTGTATAAATCCAGCAGGAAACCTGAAAATGAACTTGCTGAGGCTGTAAGCAAGGAGGAAAGGAAAAAGCTCCAGAAGTCAGAGGAGAGCAACTTGCTGCATATTTGTAAGTTCCACGTGGAACCTGCAGTACCGTTATTCACTGAGGGACCAGAGGATCCAGAGCCCCATGAAGCAGACAGCACAGAATGATTTGAAGATAGCTCAGCAGACATTCAAAAGCAGTAGCATGGAAAATGAAAGAGCTTGGTTAGGTTTACTGACAATATAGCAAAGCTTTGGGAAGGTGGTGAGAAATTTGATCAAAGAATTTCCTCCCCTTGAAAATCCAATTGTTTGCAATGAGTCAGAATTTATAGGAAATAGGTGATCTGTGTTGAAGAAATCAAACATTTCATTGCAGAATATGATAATTGTACTCAAAATTTTGGAAATCCATTTTAGAGGACATGATTTTCAGGCAAATAAATGTTTCTAGAGGCTTTTCCAGGATTATCTATGTCCTTAATATATGGATTTTTTGTGATGAAAAACACTTGATGAGCTATCAATATCTAATAAACACAACACAGTCTGTTAAAAATATTTAAATGATAATTTTTTCTACCGATAGAATCTACTAATCTATACTCATCTTCCATGTCCAAAATTATGGTCAGTTAATAGTTAAACTTTGAAGAAGGCCTGGAAGGCAGTTGTCTATACTTATCTATGTTGCATAATCTCCCAAATGTGAGAGTTGTTTGATCAAATGAGTTTAATTTACAGGTTAGAAATCATTCTACCAAAACATTAATAGTCTTTTAACATTTCATAGAGAGTGATAGCATCGAGAAATATTGGATTTCTGAATTGTGATATTTATTAACTTGTTGCTTGCTAGTCTTAGGCTTCATGAGTTTTAACATGCTAAAGTACACTCTCAGACACAGTCCTAGCCCAGGTCCGGTGAGTGTG
>NW_004524995.1:53158-75408 GCF_000260255.1 Octodon degus
AGAATGTATGCAATGTGTTAATTATTGAAACTGTCCTACCAATTTGATTTGAAACTGTCTCATTGCTATTTGTTTATTAATAAAATTATGGGAAAAATTAAAACAAAATATACATGAATTTAAAGACAAAAAATAGGCACTTCAAACTTTTTAATTTTTTATATGTGTTTGGAGCTGAGATTTTGAATATTTGTGCTCCTTATTTTCACTGATTTGTTTGTCTTCACAATTAGAAAGTTATATTGCCTATATATGGCTTGGGTTTATTATATTCCTTCAATATTTTGCCCAGAGATGCTAAGATCAACAAGTCAGCATCATTATATTTCCCACTCTGCCAAAAATATTCAAAAGTTTAATATATGCAGTCACTGAATTTGGTACACTTCAGAGGTGGTGAATTGCAAAAATCAAATGGATCTATATCACCTATTACTGTAAACACTTCACACTGAAGATTATCAATATTCCCCACAGCACTATCAGGAAAGACCATGACATCATTGTCTCATTAAATTAGAGAGTCAAAGCTAAGAATCACTAAATCCATTAAATAATTTTATTTTACACTTTGTTTGCTCAAGGGTAACTCCAATTATCAAAGCCTTTATGAGTCAGTGCATATAGAGAAACGGATTTAATCCAAGATATACAAATATATCAGAACATACAAGATTGGTGTAGTGGCTGCCCACAGAGTCAGATGTGGAAGAGTGCAAAAGAATTTTGTGTATTGAAGATCTGCAGGATCTGGTTGAAGGTCTAGAGATCACTGTTTTGTCTCATGTGAGTCCATATCAGGATTCTGAAGAAGACTGAAGGATCTGTGCCAGAAGCTGAAGGGTTTGTGCTGGAGGAGATGAGTCTTCATTGAAAAGCTGAATACAAGTCCCACGTGAATATGAAGACTGTAGCTTTTCTGAAGAGGCAGAGGCATTAGTTTTCCTTTTTCATTTCCTTTTATGTCATTCTAGTGACAATGCTCCACAAAGTAGGTCTTTCACATCCAAATTATGCTGAGCCTATTTAGTTAGGTGTTTCTTATTCAAGTTGACAAAATGAGTTAGCTGTTACACATAAATCTTAACTGAATATGAGAAAATATATGTATGACAAATTAACAGTCAATAACATTAAATGAGAAAAATCTGAAATATTTGCCTCTAAATTAGGAAACAAAGAAAAGATGCTTTGAAAATCCCAGCAGACCAAACTTTAAGTTCTGTAGCTCCATGTAAGATACCTGGGGCCTATAGCTAGGAGATGCAATTTTCAGTGGACTTGTGTGAACTCACTCCTGTGGCTTTACCCATTGAAGACCACATGGCCTCATTTTTGAGCTGGATCCAATGACATATTGCTTTTCTCACCAGGTATTCTACTTTCCTTGCATTTCTTAGTTCTAGGATCTCCACTGCAACTTCTACTTCATTTCCACAGCTTCATAAACTATTTTTCATAGTTGCTCCTTGACTAGCCTTTAAGGAATTCTTTGGAAATCTGTTTTGAAGTATCCCTGACCCCACAACTCTTGGGTTATGCATACCAGTAAAACCAGAATCATTTGGATGAATGCCAAAGCCTTCCACTAGCATGCACATTACCAGACCATTCTGGACCAAGACTGGTGCCTTTGCATCTCTGTATAGCTGATCACAGTAAAATGAATAATGTTTAATAAATTGTCTGAGGCCCCTGTCAAGCAGGGGTATGAGGGTTCTCTTTTAAAATGGTGTGTTTATACTTTTGTATATATGAGCCTGTAATCAGTGAGATATTACTAATTTATGAGATGCTCTAAATCCACCTTTATTCTTGTCTTCACACAAAAAAAGCTGGATTGCTTTCAATGACACTCAACTCTTCAGAAGTCAAAACTCCTTTGGCTTTATCTTTGCTGGTGGCTCTTTCAGGGACAAAATTTAAGTGCTTCAAAATGTCACTCTGCCTCTTACTCCCTCCTCCATGCTTACTATTAATTTGACTGCAAGTATCTAGTGGATCCCATACCACAACTCTCAAATTCTAGTCATTTAAAATTACCTTTGATAATCAACTAGTCCACATGTCTTAAATTCAGCCTCTGGCATGATG
The DNA here is from genome assembly GCF_000260255.1 of Octodon degus. Taxonomy (NCBI): domain Eukaryota; kingdom Metazoa; phylum Chordata; class Mammalia; order Rodentia; family Octodontidae; genus Octodon; species Octodon degus. The sequence continues at coordinate 55,253 of NW_004524995.1, forward strand.
TCTGAATATGGGCAAAGTGTAAACCAATCTTTTTTTGCCAGATTGTAACATGCATAGTCTCTAGTTCAATTTCCCCTAAAAACCTTTTCTCCAAACTAAAACCTCATGAATTTGACAGTTACCATTCTTATCATCTTTCTGCCCTCCTAATCTCTGATCAGAATGACCGATTAAGCTTTACCTTTAACATTATAGGTCTTCTCTATGCTGCACCCCCACACACTTCAAAATTACTCCACAAACCAGTTCCTAAGATTTGCAAACCACATATGCAGTTATAGGCACATCACTGATCAAACTTTGGGTACCATTTCTTGTAATAGTCATCTTTCCCATCACTGGTACACAATATCTAGCATCTGAATTTGCAAGGTAGAAGGTTTAATTTGGCTCGTGATTTTGTTGTTGTATGGTGAATCTGACAGGTTCTAGAGTCTTGTGTACCATGACCAATGAGTTGGAAGTCCACATACAGTGACAGATGAAAAAGCAGCTGCATTTAATGAAGATCACAGGAAGATACCCTCAAGACAAGGCCATGTCAGCAGAAACTACTATTATGACATGAAGAGAAAAAGGGGGTGCAACATGGAAATAAGAAGCACACTGATTCACATAGATAAAGCAGGATTTTAGATTTCAAAGATGTTTACGCCAGCTCAGTTATCTCTCAGTGAGTCTCTCAGTATGATAGGAATGAATGATCGTGTGCTGAGTCATTTCAAGGGCTTTCTAGTGTGAAGAATTTTACCAGAGCTTATTCTTTTTTAATTATATGTATAAGGTACACTATATATGCATGAAACATTAATAAGTTTGGAGTAAGGAAGTGGTTATTAAAGGTTAGGGCAGGAGATTTCACAAGGCTGTTCTTTCAAAAAAAAAAAGCTTCAAAGGTGCTTGGTGTTTGTCATTTATGTTTTTTGCATCTCTTAGCAAAATGGATCTAATTGAAGAATGGAATGACCTCAGGGTGCTTTGCAAACACATGTGGGTAGAGGGCAGTGATTTCCTCAGCCCAAATTCTATTGCATATATTAAATTTAGGGGATTCCTTCCACTAGCTCAAAGCAAGGATATTTCTGCAGCAAGTATGTTAAGCAAAGGTGTTGAGTAAAATGGACTAATAATAATTCAGGCTTTCATTACAGCCATGAAACAAAAGCAGAGTTTATATGCAGCAGTACATAATAAGTATGTGTATTAAGATCATGGGAAGTGTAGCAACACCGACAGGAAAAGAGAAGAGTGGAGAAAGAAGCTTGATAACTCAGACTTTTACCAAGTTTTTCTTTAATTTAAATTTATTGCTACAATTTAGATATATGTAAATATCACACTCATCACAGGGAATTTGTTTTTTTATATTTCAAAATTTATTTTGAATATTTTTATGTGGACTTGTTAGGACATTAAACGCTAGAATACTGACATCTATTTCCTAGACATGGCAAATCAGTTTGTAATACATAATAGTTATGCCCCAAGTTCATTGTACGTGGGAGTCTAGATTTCTAGGTTTAAACTTAATTCATTGGTAACTCAGTGAGTTTTTTGAATAAATAAATACACCTTAAAATATTGAACAAATTCATAATGGATTACTTTTAGATTATTTATCTTTGTGGATGTTTCCCAAAATTTCTAACTTATTTATTTAGTGTTAGTTGATTTTTACAGACTTACCGATCATTTTCTTAGGCACAAGAGCAATAATAGTACATTAGAAAATGCATGCTGAAGTATTTAGGTATGTTTCTTCTTCCAATTTTGCATGCATACATCTTGTAATATAAATAACTAATTTGAAGATAACATTGAACAATACAACAAATACTGTGCAATTCATATTATTTTGTTTAGTGAAATTCTGTATCATTTATAATTTTGTTTTAATACTATTTTGTACTGTTTAAATAAAAAAATTGCTTTCAAGTTTGATATTAAAAAAAATACTTTTTTTTGATGGAACAGGGGATTGAACTCAGATCCTTGCATTTGCCAGTCAAGAGCTTATCCTACTGAGCCATCTCCCAGGCCCCTAAAAAATTAAAAAATGAATAAAATTTATTTTGAAAAGTAGAAGCCAAGCAAGAACAAAAACCAGAAACAAAGAAAGAAACAAGGCTACATACGACAGTACATATGTTACAGATTTTAAAACCAAGAATAGCTAATTAACAATGGTTGATAGATTATCTATTTTATCATCAAATCTGTTGCTCAGATTAGCAGACACAATTAAGTAAATTTGGACATATAGGGAATTTGTACCTGCATAAGATGTATTTTGATTCTTCTTTTTTCCCAATCCCTTATTGTCCCTATTTAAAAATGAAAAATTAAACATGAAAATTAAAAGCAGAACTCCACCTACTTCCATTTTATCTTTTTTTCATTTTATAGCTTTATAACAGAATGTTAATAGAATATTTCAGAGCACCTTATACTTCTAATTACATATTTGGTAACTAGTTTTTAAAAGTTTTACTTGTTGGGGCCGGGGAGATGGCTCAGTGGAATAAGTGTTTCCCTGGCAAGCGCAAGGGCCTGAGTTCAATCCCCGGTTCCACCAAAAATAAAATTAAATTAAATTTAAAAAATAAAAATTTTACTTGCATAGTCTTTATACATCAGCTTTCATCCAAAAGTGCTGTTCATTGACTGTTTAAGAGATGTGAACTGGATTAAATTGTTTAACCTTAGTAACCTGAGACACCAATCCATAGATGGCTCTTATGGTAGTTTTACATTTTACACTTTGGGTAATATTTTAATTTGTCTTTCTTCCTTTCCTCCTCCTCCCTCCCTAGTTCTTTTTGAAAAATTTCTTCCAGTTTGTGATATTTACACACATGAGTCTTTTTTAAAAAAATTTTTTGCAGGAACTGAGGATTGAACTCAGGCCCTTGCGCTTGACAGGGAAGCACTTATTCCACTGAGCCATCTCCCCAGCTCCCACATGTGAGTCTTATTTACTTCAATTAAGAGTGATGTGTAGGGGCTTGGGAAATGGCTCAGCAGAATAAGCGCTTTGATGGCAAACACGAGGTCCTGAGTTCAATCCCCAGTTCTGGAAAAAAAAAGTGACATGAAGGGAAGGCGCATCCGTATGAAATATGTCAAAGCTCTAAATACTAAAACAGAGTCACTAAATCAGAATAGGCAGATCTCTCTCTCTCTCTCTCTCTCTCTCTCTCTCTCTCTCTCTCTCTCTCTTATGTCTTATTGAGACAGGGTCACACTATGCAGTTCAGGCTGCCCCTGAGCTCACTTTGTAGCCCAGGCTTGTCTCTAACTCGTAATTAACCTGCTTCAGCCTCCAGAGTGCTGGGATTGCAGGTGTGCATCATCACCCCTGGCTAGATCTCTTGAATATATAGATGTAAGCAAAAATTCATGAAGAAAAGCCTGATTGCATGAAAAATAATACAATGCATTAAAAATACAGGCATCTCATTCCATTTAAAACTTTCTCCATAATGAAATACATCACCAATAGTGTGCAACATAAACCCATACAGTGGGAAAATATTTTACACATCTGTCTCTCAGAAAAAAGATATATGTCTGGAAAATATAAATAATTGCAAAAATCAGATCCCCCATATTTAAAGACTCAGTTCAGCATTGTTCATTTGAGATGAATACACACTGCTCAGAGGAAGAAATTCAAACAGTAAATGCAAATATGAAAAAATGTTCTCCATCACTGGACATTCAAGAAATGCAAATTAAAACAATGCTGAGATTCCATCTCACTCCAGAAAGAATGGTTACCATCAAAAAATCAACCAATTACAAATTCTGGAGGGGATGTGAGGAAGGGGAATCCTTCTCCACTATTGGTATGAGTGTAGACTGATGCAACAATTGTGGAAATCTGTGTGGGGATTCCTTAAAAATCTATTACTAGGGCCTGGGGAGATGGCTCAGTGGAATAAGCACTTCCCTGGCAAGCTCAAGGGTCTGAGTTCAATCTCCGGTTCAGGGAAAAAAAAACTATTACTAAAGATTCCACTTGGGACCGGTGAGATGGCTCAGTGGTCTAAAGCACCTACTTAGAACAAGCTTAGCAAAGCACAAGGACCGCGGTTCAATCCCCCAGCACCACATGCCAACCAGCCCCGCCCCCTGGTGTGCTGAGCTGCACACACACACACACACACACACACACACACAAATTAATTAATTAATTAATTAAAAAAATAAAGATTCCACTTGTACCAGCTATTCCCCTACTTGACATGTTTCTTAAAGAATTAAAATCACCATGCCAGCTAATTCTTCTACAGTTAATCCCAGCTCAGTAGGAGCACTGACTGTCTCTGCACAGAGACCAAGGAATTTTCTCCCTTACTGATCTATGAGCTCAAAGGAGCTGAGCTCTTCCATTGAAGATTTTCTGACGAAATGTGGATGTGATGTGGAAGGAGGTTTTGAGGTTGAGTTATGGTCATTACCAGTATCTGGCAGCTGACAAACAGGAAGAAAAATATTTGATTAAGTGAATATGTAAAATATAAATATGAAAGTTATAGGAAGAATTAACAGAAGTTATGTCCAGGACAGTAAACAACAGTCTGAAATCCAGATATTTGTCGAGGACATCCATGACTCAAATAGATTTTCATGGACCTTGAAAAGCGCAGTCAGATGAGAAATATATAATTCTTTATGCCTATTTTTAAACTATATTCTAATTTTTAAATTTTTTTATCATACTCTGTAGGGACTTAAAGTTCAACATATCAATACTTGATGAAAAATACCTGTCCCATATTATGCCATTTTAGGCATAATCTATTTGAGTCATGGATGTCCTCGACAAATATCTGGATTTCAGACTGTTGTTTACTGTCCTGGACATAACTTCTGTTAATTCTTCCTATAACTTTCATATTTATATTTTACATATGCAGACAGATAGTGAGGTTAAGCTTAACAGCCTAAGTTGTCTGATAATAAAAATAAGCTTGTCTTCTGGGTGGTTAACAACCTAAGTTTGCAGACCAAAATTAGAGAAAAAGGAGGGCTGCAAGGAAAGCCAACATTTTGGCCCTAACCTTCCAAGGTCAATTAAGACTCAGGACATATGAGAACTTGTACTGTAACGACATGTAACTCAGTAATGTCCATAAAATGATTCAATTAGAGGCAATGATGAGGAATATGAAAGACCACCTTAGCGATGAACTACAGATTCATCCAGGCATGTGTCACAAGCCTACAATACCACCACTTGAGAGGATGAAGCAGGATGAAGACAAGTTCAGGCAACAAGGTGATTGAGCAGGACACAGTCTCAAAAAAAAAGACAACTAAGGGCCAGGGATAATAGCTCAATAGAATAAGCACTTCCCTGGCAAGTTCAAGGTCCTGAGTTCAATCCCTGGTACCACAAAAAAAGACAACTATATAAAGGGCTAGTGATATAGATCAGTATGAAAACCTTGAGTTCCATCCCTAGAGCCAAAAACAAAAATAGCAATAAAATTAAATTAAATTAAAAAAATAAAATTAGTGGTTATGAAAAGGAATGAAGCAGGAATCCTGGGAATACAAATCATAATAGAAATCCATGCCTGTAGATCAAGGAGACAGTATCAGGATCTGAGGACAGGAATGGTGTCATTGGTAAATGGGTATTTGACATTAATTGGTTTTGGAAAGCACTGGTATGAAAAACAAATTGGTTATTTTTGTGTGTGTTTTTGTTTTTGTTTTTCAGAACCGGGGATTGAACTCAGGCCCTTGCGCTTACCAGGAAAGTGCTTATTCTACTGAGCCATCTCCCCGGCCCCAACAAATTGGTTTTGATGGCATGGGTAGCAAGTTATAAGACAGTCAATATTAACACGTCCAAGCTTGCATGCAGAGTACTGAACAAATGATGTGTGAGATAACATGCTTTGCATCAAAATATGTCACGTGCCATATTTGATAAATTTCAAAGCACTTGCATACCAAAATAACTATAGTAGAGCACTTCCTCAGTCATCGTCAAAAAAGAAGAATCCACATACAGTAAAAGCTACATTTACTGTAGAAAGGTGGACAGAGGAGCTAGAATACCCTGAAGACCAAACAGATCAATTACTTGAGGCAAGGAAGGGGTGGAAAAAGAACCTAAAATTATAAATATCTCCTAGCAAAAATTGTTTTAGAAGGGGCCAGGGAGATGGCTCAGTGGAATGAGCGCTTCCCTGGCAAGCGCAAGGGTCTGAGTTCAATCCCCGGTAAAAAAAAAAAAAAAAAAAAAAAAAAAAATTGTTTTAGAAAATATTCCAGATGTAGAGACTGAAATGAACGCTCAAGTAAATGAGGTATTTTACCCCAAATAAATATGATCAGAAAAAACATCATAAAACCTCATAGTCAAAATTCTGGAATTTTGTAATAAAGACAGAATGAAAACCATTAGAGGTTGACGTCACAGTGGTGGCCGGAAGTGCCTCCTTGGAGAGTAACGGAGGCCACGATCCAGGTGGCAAAGGCTGGAAGAGTGCTGTGTTTGCCGGCCCACTGGGTCCCCCAAAGTTGTGGCTGACAAGAAGACATGACATGTGGTCTGAAGATGGATACAACGATGAAAGGCTTTCTGGAGAAAAAGTAGTTCCTCAGAGTCATGGCCATGATGGTTACCATGGAGTACTAAATACTGTGCTGGAGAACTCACTACAGCTAGAAACGAAACCACCACTACCAAATGGACCTGGGGAAGGAAGTTATAGAGTCGATTACAGTGATGTTGATTACCAAGAGTATGATGAGTTCAGCAGTTTTTCTCATGATCAAAGAAGTAGTCCACCTCAGAGAGATGAATCGGGTTATCAATGGGCCAGTAATGTTGATTACCAAGATGATGCTGAGGCCCGTGCTTTGCTTCGTGATTTAACATGTGGTCCACATCAGAAAGGAGATGAATCTCGTTATCAATGGACCGGTGATGATAGTTACCAAGAACATGATGGGGCCCGCAGTTTCTCTCATGATCAAAGAAACAGTCCACCTCAAAGAGAAGATGAATCTGGCTATGGCTGGTCAAGATATGATGATTATTCAGCAAGCCACAAGATTGATTACGGGCACATGAGAGATGACTTCAGAAGAAAAAGTGTCACCTCTTCCTATTATGGGACAGACCAGTCTCCTCATATAAGGGTTCTTCCTCTTTTCCAAGAACCAACACTAGGCCAAAAGGAATCTCCACACACCAGATGTGTCTCCAGTGTCAGTGGCAGAGGCCACTCTCCAGTTGAAAGCAAAATGTCCTTTTTTCACCAGCCTCAGCATAGAAGTAAAAACAGACAGGTCCAGTCTTTGCAAGCATCAAGATACACTGCACTCGAAAGTCCAACAGCAGGTTCTTCATCAAAGGTGTTATATATACCCAGCAAGCAACCTGAAAAAGAACTTGAGGACGTAAGCAAGTGGGAGGTTGAAAATCCCCAGAGGTCGGAGGAGGACAACTTGCCTGGGATTTCTGAGTTCTGGGTAGAACCTGAAGAACTGTTATTCACTGAGTGGCCCGAGGATCCTGAGACTCAAACAGCAAGCAGCTCAGAATTATCTGAAGATAGTCAGCTCAGCATTTGCTCAAAAGCAATAGCATGGAAAATGGAAGAGTTTGATCAGGCTTACCAACAACATAGCGAAAATTTTGAGATGGTGATGAGAAGTTTGATTGAAGAATATCCTTCTCTTGAAAACCAAATTCAGTTTACACTGAGTCAGATTTTACAGGAAATAGGCGATCAGTGTGTTGAAGATCTGAAATATTTCATTGCAGAGTATAATAATTGTACTCAAAATTTTGAAGAACCTTTTTAAGGGAAACAGTGGGGTCAAGCAAAAAAAGAATGTTTCTACCATGTTTTCCTTGATTGCCTAGATCCTTGATATATGGAACTTTTGGGATGAAGATGAATGCTTCATGAATTTTCAATATCAAATAAACACCTAATGCAGTCTGCTTAATGTGTTTTAATGAGATTTTTTTCCACCTGTAGAACCTTCTAATCAATATTCATCTTCCACCTCAAAAATGATGGTCAGTTACTGGTTTAAACTTTAAAGAAACAGACCTGGAGGGTAGTTTTCTATACAGACCTGTGTTGCATAATTTCCCATTTGTGACATTTGTTTGGCCACATATGTTTAACTTACAGGTTAGAAATTATTTCACCTAAACATTGGCAGTCTTTTACCATTTCACTTAGAAATATTGGAATTCTGAGCTGTGGTATTTATTAACTTGCTGCTTTCTAGTCTTAGGCTTGATGAGATTTAACAAGGTAATGTGCACTATCATAATAAAGTCAGTCTGGGGCTGGTGAGATGGCTCAGTGGTCTGAAGCACCTACTTAGAACAAGCTAAGCTAAGCAAAGCACAGGGATCGCGGTTCAATCCCCCAGCACCACATGCCAGCCAGCCCCGCCCCCTGGTGGGCTGAACTGGCCACACACACAAATAATAATAATAATAATAATAATAATAATGTCAGTCCTTTGCTACTTTTAAGTATATTTGCTTTGAAAATAACTCTCACTCAGTGATAACAGAGCTCTTAAAGCCTCTGAAAGACATCAGAATAAAATCATTTATTCTTTGTAAATGAACTCATTTGTCCCTTCCAATGAAATACGCCTAAAGCTCTTACCTACCCTGATGCCATAGATTCATGCACATGACTAAAAGAAGGAATATTCCAATCTGAGATAGAAGGTGAGAAGCATTTGAAAACTGTTTTGATGAATTTAGAAAAACCTTTAGATATATGGGTGCTACATGGTTATTTTTATAAGCCCATACTCTCTACCTCAAAAGTAGAATGAAACCATTTTCGGATTTTCTGTGGGACACTTTGTTATCTTGCGAGTTCTATGCTTTGATGACTTTGAGAGGCACTTAGCCTTTCTTAGGTGTTCTTGGAAAAATACAGAAAAATAGAGTGTAAGTGATCTGGGGAAGCAGTCCTTCATGAGTGAGCCATCAAGTCATGGGTTGTATAAGAAACTTAACTGGGACCATTGAGATAGTTCCGTTATTTCTTGGTCAGCCCTTCACCCCATTGGCACTGAAGCAAAAACATATAATTTTGTGGTATTAGTTAACAAGTCATGCTTTGTCATTAGTACTCAATTTGGTATCTTTTGTCTTTACATTCCCACTCTCTTGACATTACTTTTAGTGGCCTCTTGGCATTATCTAAAGAGCTGTTCCAGAGCACAGCAAGATTATATGAAAAATGGAAATAGCACTATATTTTAATTTATCCTAAGGATCAAAGTCTATATTATGACATTTCACTAAGTTAGAAACTAATTTAGGAGAACATTTAAATTTTTGAAATTTCTAAATGAGACCATTTTGAATTTTTACTGTCATTGCGGTGTTGCACTTTTCTTTTATAAAGCATACTTCAGTTGAAATAAATCTCATGTATTATTTCTGATAGTTTCCCTTGTAGAAGAAAGAATATTGAAGCAGTCTCTAGAAAGACTGAGAAGTACCCCATCTTTTTTCCTATAAGTATTCTTGGTCAAGGATTTAATCACTTTTGTTATTGTGTTACAGTTTAAAAATATAATCTGAGAAACTAAACAACTATTCACTTTGTTAAAATTTATTAAAAATTCCTGTGAACATATTTATATGTAGATTCAACTAGAAATTTATTCTTCCATTGCCTCAAATTACATTTAACATGCAAAGTTATTTACAGCTTACCTTCAGCACTATTATGCTAGGCTTATCAGTGTTATTTTATGAAAATGTATTTACCAAGCTGATATCAGGTAAATGCAGATGTGTAACAGAGTCCTTTGCAAATTTTTTTTTTCGGAACCAGTGATTGACCTCAGGCCCTTGTGCTTGCTAGGGAAGCACTTATTCCACTGAGCCATCTCTCAGCCCCCTGCAAAATGTTTTTGTTTGAAGAAAATTGTTTGTATATGATCCATTATTTTTATATGCCTAGTTGCTGCAATAAAATTTTCATTGTCTTTCCATGAGGCCTCGATGATCAAAATGGTGAAACAGATACCATATAGTTTTTATGAATTTTGCTGTACAAAATATAGTAACTGAGATTAAAAATAAAGCCATTAGAGAAAAATATGACTCATAAAGTCAAGCCTAGGGGCAGGGGAGTTGGCTCAGTGGAATAAGTGCTTCCCTGGCAAGCACAAGGGCCTGAGTTCAATCCCCAGTTCTGCCAAAAAATAAATAAATAAAATAAAGTCAAGCCTATCAGAATAATTACAGATTTCTCAACAAAAAATGTGAAAACTCAAGAGAGCTTAGAGTAAAGTTTTTCCAGTCCACCACAAGAAACTGGGTCCCAGTCAAGATTATTGCAACCTTGACTATTAGCCTTCAAACATGATAGTAAAATAAAAACCTTCCCAACCAAGGGAATCTAAAGAAACTCATAACCACCAAATTAGCATTATAAAAAATAACTTGTGTTAACTGTAAAAAGACAGAGCAGGACAAACTTCACCAAAGTCCAAAGCACATAATTCAGCTAACTTTCAATCCCTGGTTCCGCCAAAAAATAATAATAATAGTAATTCAGCTAATTGGAAGAATTCTTTTTTTATTTTTTTTCTATAATTTTATTGATAAACAAATAGCAATGAGATAGTTTCAAATCAAATTGGTAAGACAGTTTCAATAATTAAAAGAGGGGCTGGTGAGACAGCTCAGTGGTCTAAAGCACCTACTTAGAACAAGCTTAGCAAAGCACAGGGACCGCGGTTCAATCCCCCAGCGCCGCATGCCAGCCAGCCCCGCCCCCTGGTGGGCTGAGTTGGCCACACACACATAAATAAATAAAATAAAATAAATAAAAGAATTAAAAGAATTCTTAAAGAAAAGGAAAATATTAAGGAAGTAACCATGAAAGAATGACACAGTCACAGGAATGACACAGAGTGGCACACTTGAAGAAAACCCAAAACCTAATGGTATGTGGCATGCTAGAGACTTACTTCATCCTTACTAAAGCAAAGAAACATACATTAAAAATAAAAAAACTAGGGGCTGGGGAGATGGCTCAGTGGAATAAGCGCTTCCCTGGCAAGCGCAAGGGCCTGAGTTCAATCCCCAGTTCCACCAAAAATAAATAAATAAATAAAAAATAAAAAATAAATAAATAACTAAAACAATATCTCACATAACCAAAACAGAAAAAAAATGGAATATTGATCCTAACTTCACACAAAACTGATCAGAAGAGACAAAGATTTATATACTATATATTGTTTAAGACAATAATTCACCAGGAAGAAATATTTTTAAGTTTATGTGTACTTAATGTTGGTGCACTCAATCTCATGAAAAATATACAACTCTGTATAGAATGAAAAAAGGACGGATATACACCAGTGCATTCACAGTGGAAGACTTTAGTACCTCATTCTCACAAATATATCAAACAAAAGCTCAAAACATTTAAAAACTTACGAGTACAGTTAGACATATATGTACACATTCACCCAGTCTCATACAAACAGAAACTTGTAGATTTGCTAAGCTACACAAAAGTCATGATATTCTTGGAAGAAAGATCTTAGAATGGTTAGTGTTATCCATAAAATATGCGAAGGCTGAGCCCAGCAGCCAGAATGAGCTGCTACAGTGTGGTGGGGTGGAACACAAAGGAGTCACTGAGCCCAGTAATCAGGCCCAGCTGGCCCAGCCCAGCACCACAGGGTAGAACTGGAAGCATTCAAGCCCAGCAGCCAGGCCCCATGGATTGAGTTCAACTTTGGTAGAACATGACTCCGTGAGCTGAGGCATATTGCTAAATTCAGTGGGGCCTAAACTGAGGCCCAGACATATGGGGAAGATGCTTGTAGCATGCAGGTGGCAAAGGGTAACGGGTGAAATGATCTTCCTGGAACTCCAGGTACATGAAAAGGATGAGCCCAGAAAGAACTCAGGGAACCTACTTTAAATACAGCTGAAGTGGGGGGTTGACCACCTTTGTTCTCCACAAGTTAATCAGAAGTTGAAGGTCCTTCTTGTCCTTCTATACTTGGGCAGCTTTTCCAACATGCAGAGATGTACACAGCATGAGGTACTTTGACAGAGCAGCCTTATTTGTGGGAGCTTGTCTCAAGTATGGTGCTTTTGAAGTCAGTGAAACTCATCACAGCCACATATGCAGACTATGCTAGAAGTCTGAAGAATATTGGTTTTAAACAAGGAGTGGTTCATTTTGTGTCAAAAGCTGGTGAGACTGGCAAAAATTTATTGAAGGAACTTGAATGTCCCAAGGTATTATTAAATGAGGACTGACAGGTTCTGTGCCAGAGAGTCTGAGGTTGAAAGCAGGGTGTGAGGGGGAACTGACCTGGCTGTGGTTGTGGTCATGGTCAAGATCCAGACAGAGGAAGAAGACAGGGTACTTGTGGGCTGTTTTACCATGAGGCTTTCCTTGTACAGCAGTGTGTGGGCATTTATATTAGCAGCAAGCTCTGTATCCTGTACTGAATCAGAGAAGAATGTGATTGCTTCAGAGTTTGAAAGTGAGCATACTCTTTTGTATACTTTTCAAGAAAGAGCTTTAAGCCAGAAACACTTACGGTTTTTTTAAACTAAAACTAAAACATTGAAAGGACCAGTCAAATAGCTCAGCAGATTAAAGCGCCTTCTTAGCCAGGTGCAGGGGCCAGGAATTCAATCCCCTGGCCTGCAATGCCAGCCCCGCCCCCAGGGCGCGCTGAGATGGCAATTGAGACTGGGAGAAGTGGCGCACACCTGTAATTCCAGCACTTGGGAGGCTGTACACAGGTGGATCACTACGAGTCCGATCTATGCAGAGACCCTGAACACTCTGTAGACCCTTTCCTAAAAAAATACAAAAAATAAAAAATAAAAATAAAACCTTAAATATTGAATTGCATTTGTCATTGATTAAATCTAAAGATGATGAGAAATCTAAGAAGTTTATGAGGTGGATTCTCAAATGGGTTCTATACAGTGTTTATATACGATCATTCAAGATACAGACAGGGCAAAAATATTTTATTTATTTATTTATTTATTTATTTATTTATTTAGCGGAACTGGGGACTGAACTCAGGCCCTCGAGCTTGCCAGGGAAGCACTTATTCCACTGAGCCATCTCCCCAGCCCCAAAAATATTTAAAGATAGCTTACCAGAGCACTTTGTGGTTTGGTTTTTTGGGGGTTTTTTTGTTTTGTTTTGTTTTTTACCGTGAAAATACAGTTGATTCTTTGGTTTAGGAAGCTGACAAATTTTGTATTTTTAGGCATACAGGCCTATGAGAAGATTTTAAACTTTATTTCAGTTTCAGTTTGTGGGGGCTTTGATATTTTAAATTTTCACTCCTATAATGCATTATAGCAACCTCAGTTTTGAAGTCTGTCTTTGTACTTTAATTTTCTGTCTTTGTATTTCTCTAGTAGGTGAAATATATGTAACATAACTGTTATAAATTATTGATCAAACTTTCACTGTCTATAACTTAACAAAAATGATAAATAAAAAGAAAATTCTAAAAAAATAAGTGCTTCCAAAATCTCTTGTTAGTAGCTAGAGTATATGAAGATAGGTTTTCTATGCAGCAGCTCCTGTGAATGGAAATAATTGCATTGACATTTAGGAGTGCACTCCAGGGCAATGACACAGTAGTGGATTTATTAAACAGAAACAAATTAGTCAGCCCCACCATAGACCCTGAGATTTGTGAAACACTGTAATTAGCTATTGGCCTTGTCTTCTGGAGAGTTTCAAATGGTTGAATGAGAAGAAATGATGGCAAATGGTAATCTGACCCCAGCGATTAGTCAGAAATATCTCACATAATATTCTGCAGGTAATTACAAGAATAATAGAAAATATTTTTCAGGACTTTTGTGAAACCAAATGTCCTTTTGAAATGAACACAGAAGCATAACTCTACATATATCAAACTCACTTTGGCTTCTACAGAAATAAAAAAGGTAAAAATGAATTTTTAAACATGACTCCGGAGACTGTAGGAGGTTATGATACTAATTTAATTTCAGGGTCTTTGAAACTGTCATCTCACTATGCTTACAGAGAAAAAAAAACTGTAGCTGTATGAGTAGGGCAGCCAAGAAGAGTCTGTACATTTTCTAACACTATTGAAATTTTGTAGAAAATGTGATGGCTCAGCCAAACAAAGGACATGAGGAGCAATTTGCCTTATAATTCTCCAAAATAATGTTTCATGCCAACAACAAATGACCTGTTAGCTAAATTCTGTAAGATTTTAGGAGAATTGATCTAATACTATCAATGCACCACTAACTCTGACACATAGTAAGTTTGCATGAAACATTGAAGAAATTGTAGTAAAGAAGAGAATTAGAATTAGTTTACTTAAAAACAGATAGAAAATTAATACTTGTGTTTCTCAACCTTAGACTTATCGAGAAGAGAGCATATGGACCCTTGCTAACTTTTCTTTACTTGATACTTTTACCCTTCAGTTCATATGGTATTTTAGAAACTACCATGTTTCCTACAAAGTAGTAATTATGGATATTTTCTTTTTTTAAGTTTTTTTCTTAATTCGATACTGGGGATCGAACTCGGGACCTTATGTTTGCCAGACAGGTGCTTAAGCCACTGTGCTCTCTCCCCAGTACTTTATGGAGATTTTATTCAACAACCATGAGTCAACAAAAAGAGAAGGAATGGCATTTTATTTTCTTTAGATACTAATATTGATGTGATTATGATGATTGTGAGTATAGTGTATTAAGTTCATTAAAATCATATTATCAGAGGCTGGGGAGATGGCTCAGTAGAATAAGTGCATCCCTGGCAAGCGCAAGGGCTTGAGTTCAATCCCTGGTTCCGAAAAAATAAATAAATAAATAATAAAAGAAAATCATATTATCTTACCTTAGATTAGGTTTATATACTATTTCATTAATTTCTTATGTTCCTTCAAGTCAGAGAGCATATTATAACCATTCCATAAGTGAAAATATTTAGGTAAAATGAGGTTAAATAATTGCCTTGTGTGACATAATTCATGCTTTTCAGAGAAAACACTAAGATCCCAGGCAGCTTCACTCCCACAATCTGAGTTTCCTCCTTAGTTTCTTTTGTTAATAATTGGCTGAGCAAAGAATTGAGAACAAGTCCTTAACTGCAAAAGCAATGCTATTTATATTTTATGTTATGTTGTTGTTTTATTTTGTTGTATTGTATTGTATTGCATAACCATGTGGAAGTCTACTTGTACCATCAAAGAAATGGGGATGGCACACTTACAGAGAATGATGTTCAATGAGATTGCCTTTGTAAAGCTAGGTAGGGGGGCTGGGGAGATGGCTCAGTGGAATAAGTGCTTTCCTGGCAAGCGCAAGGGCCTGAGTTCAATCCCCGGTTCCGCAAAAAAAAAAAAAAGTTCTCTCTTCTGTAAAGCTAGGTAGGGGGCTGAAGTCTTCAGTCAGAAAAAAAATCTGCTCTTAGCTCTGACTATTCAGAAACAGCCTGTACAGTCAAGGAAAAAATAATAATCAATCATCTGAGTCTATTGATGGAAAATTTGAAGATGCATTCTAAGTCCAAATTGTCATTTGACAAAAAGTTATAATTTGTTACTGCTGCAAGAGGCCAGAGTGAGCATAGCTCCTTTACAAGCTGGTTTCTGTATGTCTCATCTCATAATCACTTGAGCAGCTGTTTCCACAGACACCCACATTTCAGTTTCCTTGCTTAACCACATTTTAAAAAGAGAGCATGCCTTGCAAACAGAAGCTGTAAACTGTTTTACTATGTGCCTAACGGGCACTGCTTATCTCCCTTCCTCTATGTATGCAATAGGGTGGGAGGGGTAAAACTGATAATATAACATTACCTGAAAGACCATTAGGAGTTTCAAACTGAACAAACAGAATTTAATCCATATGAAATAAGGCAAAACCAGAAAAGAAAAGAAGAACAACTTTTTCTGTCTTTAGCTTTCACACATAGGGCTGGGACAACCGCAACTAGTGCTTGGCTCTTTCACAAGTACAGAATGAAAGCACAAGTCTTTCTTCTCTATCTGAATGAAGCAGGGCTATGGGTCCCTTGAGTTCACTAGAGAAGGTTATTGGATGTAAGAGTCTGTGAAGTAGTGTAAGAAACCTAAAATTATGTTCATGAAATTTATAAACAGTAGATTGTGTTTATTTTTAAACTGACAATCAGCAACAAAGAAATGATTAGAATTAAATTAGGTAAAAAATAATTTGCTAAGAGTCTGTGAAAATATCATTATAGTAGAAGTTTACGGAGAGTCAAAAGGATAAAAATTATCTTTTGTGGACACAGACACAAGAAAATTTACATGTGAAATTTTTTAGTGGGATCAGTGCAGAAAGCATGATAATTTGCACACAGCCTACTTGGATGTAAGAACTATGCAAATATCACTCAGCTCAAAAATTGCTTTGAAGTTCAGTTGAACCAAACACAAACGTTTTGGCTGGAGGAAGCCTGCTCACAAAGAGGACTCAGTGAGGAATTCTGTGCCTTCAATAAAGTACTCATTTCAACGCAAATATTTATAATAACCACCTTATTATTAAGCTCTTTTATTCCATTTTAGAGATGAGAAATGGATTTCAAAGACTAATAAGAGATTAAAGAAAATTCTAACTTAAGACAATCCAGTACTAAACTCTGTTCTGATACCTATTATAATGATCAAATAGAAAGATGGGGTGAGTCTAATTAAATGAATGAGTGATGAGCAACCCCAAGTTTTTTTTTTCCTATTGAAAGAGTCTAACTTTTTGTGCCTTGTTTTATGTCAGTTGGTAGGTAGGTAGAAATTTAATTGGTGGAGATAATTTGGTTGTAGAGAAATGTGTGGCTTGAAAAGAAATTGCTATGTGATGAAAGAATGAAACCATTTTAATGATCTCATCACAAACTGTTTCTCTTTCTTTGGTTCTTTATTATTGAAATGGTGTATGATCTAAACCATGCCTTAAATTGTATTTTCTCAAACAGAGAAAACAGTTGTTCGGGTTTACGGTTTTGGGTAACACTTGGACCAGATCATCAATATTTCCTTTTCCTCAGTTATGACTTCACGGTTCATTGAAAGAACTTGACCATTCAACATCTTAGATAGTAATCTGATTAGTTCAAGTTTTAACTCTAAATTTATATTTATAGGTGTGATTGTTGGTAGATATGCATTTACCAACAAATGCGTAATGTTGTTACTATTAGCTAGCACTGTTTAAGTTTTTAAGTGTATGAAATAGACATATCAATATTTTAGATAAACTCGTATATGAACACAAAAGAATCACAGACTAAATAAACAATCTAGAACCCTATATACAAATGGGTAGGTCTGCTAGCCCTCTCTTTCAACCTAATTAGAGGTTAGATACATAAAGTTGTTAGGATAAGCTTAACTTGCTTACAGGCAACATTTTAATTATTTATTATTCCTTGTTTATGTTGTTAATTTGATTCAAAAGAAAAAAGACAAGTATAAAGTGATTAAGAATTTTTGTAGTTTGATCTATTAATGACATCAGAATTAGGGATGAAAAGAATAAGAAGCAGGGACATGTTTGAAGGTGGTATGATCTAAATATCAGTTAAACATTACAGCCTATAATAGGTGCATTCAGGTCAATGGAGTTGAGTCATCGCTTCAGAATAGAGGGCAAAGAAATATCTCAGATTCTCAGGTACAATTATTCATAATATCTTCTTGGTGCCTTCCTGAGTCTACACATAGATGTTGAGATCCTAGTAGGTGAATGATATTTCCAGTTGGACAGACTTAAGAACCTAAGAATTATGAGGAGTGTTTGCCTGCATGATAAGTAAAACATGAAAGTGTATATAACAGTATTATTGACAAATTTATATTTTTCACGCAAAATTGCATATATGTACAATACTTTCTACAGAAATAATCGTGATATCTTCTGATATGGTATCAGGAGATCCTTGAATAGCACAGGTATATGATAAGATTACTTTAATATGGACTTGTTCTAAGCTCAATATTACCATGTAAAATATAGCATCATCAAATATATCATATGGATATGTGGCTAAATGAAAGTTTAGTAACATTGGCTTACAGTTAATTGAGTTTGAAAATAAGTAAAAATATTGAGCTCCTTGAATATAAAATTTAAACAATAAGTTGCGTCTAGGGATTACTAGTGATGCAAAGCATATTACACTATTTTAATGAAGAAAAGGTATGAAATTTCTGTGGTTTTATTTTAAAGTCAGATGCTTCGTGAAGGTCTCACACTCTCAGACACTAACCACTACTGTTGAAATATTACCTGATCAACCACATAGGCCATGGAATATTTTACCCCAGCTTGAACAATTACACATATTCATATTTCAGTTGCACTTAGAAAATGAATCAGAACTGGCAGACATTGAAAGACTGATTAAACTCAAAGATTAAGTCTGAAAAAGAAGTTAGGATCAGTTTTCTCTTTGGCCCCATAATCTCCCTGATCAGAAAGTTTGGGACACCACTGAGTTACAGGATATCACAGCACAGTTTCTCTTATGTCCTGAGTCCTCACGGACCTTAAAGGTCCAGGGCCAAAATATTGGCTATCCTTGTAGTCCCTCTATTTCTCTGATTTTTGGTCCACAAACTTTAGTTGTTAAAGAACCAGAAGACAAGCTTAATTATATTATTACCCTGTAACAGAGGCAGTTGAGCTTAACATTATCTATCTGAATATCAAACACCTTAAACATAACATGGAACTGCTATTTTCTAACAACCACAGATATTCTAAACTTCAAATCCTTACAGAATGTGAAAAAAAAAACCAATTACACATTTTTACACAGAAATTTAGAAACCAAACCATATACAGCATTGTAGCAGGATAATCCTATGATACTTTTTTCTTGTCTCTGTGTTATCTTTTATTACCTTTTTTTTTACAAACGTTTACTTGATTTTAATTTTTTTAATTTTTTTAAATTTATTTATTTTATTTATTTATTTTTGTGTGTGTGTGGCCAGCTCAGCCCACCTGGGGGCGGGGCTGGCTGGCATGTGGTGCTGGGGGATTGAACCGCAGTCCCTGTGCTTTGCTAAGCTTGTTCTAAGTAGGTGCTTTAGACCACTAAGCCATCTCACCACCCCTCAAATGTTTACTTGAGAGTGTAGCAATAATCGATATGACATTAGAAGCAGTATGCATTTAGAAGACCAAAATGATAGGTATTTCAAGCATGGTTTTAGTGTTACACATTAGTATCCTCAGTGTAGTTGCTTAGCTCATAGATACCAACATATATATTTAGTCTGGGTGAGAATTCTACCCATTAACTGCTATTTTTAAGAACCTGATAGAGATTCTCAGGATCATTGTCTTAACCATTTGTTTATATAAATGTACAGTTTTGCCCCTGCCATATTTCCTAACTTTTCTCCTTGCTCTCTCTTCATTGTTTAACCCTTAAGTTCTTACTTTCCATTTACCTGTGTTATACCTTTCAATTTTTATTTCTTCTTTTGATTTCTTACACTAGGCAGACAGTACAATATTCACACATGTGGATTTGGTATCACAATGTATAGTGTGTCTAAGGGGAGTCACATGGGGAGAAAACATTCTCTCAGGCTTTCACAGAGAGCAAATTGATCCAGCAATGGCCATGACTCATCCACATGGCTGACACTGACAAAGGATCTGCAAGGTGCTGTACATGGTTTCAGGGTAAACCCTGAGCTGATTTGACTGAGCTTGTCAAATACAAAAGTTACATTTTTAGTTATATAGGTCTTGCTTTAATTTGGTCTTATCATCCAGCAGAAAAGTATAACCAGGAGATATAAAAATTAATGCCATATTAATATGCTGAACTGTAAAACACTGAGGTCAACAATTTATGACATTGCCAATTCTGCTGATAACCCACTACTATTATGCACTATTGGACTATATTGGGTTATTTTGCTGAATTCAAGTACCTACAATATTTGAACTGGCATCCAATATGAAAAGGCCTTATAAAGATTTCTCCAAACACAGCTTCTTGGGCTGGTGAGATGGCTCAGTGGTCTAAAGCACCTACTTAGAACAAGCTTAGCAAAGCACAGGGACCACGGTTCAATCACCCAGCACCACATGC
>NW_004524995.1:76029-78111 GCF_000260255.1 Octodon degus
TATGATAACAAAGTGGAAATTGACAACTTGCCAACATTTGTCACATTTTCCTTGACTCATTGTATCAATAAGTTAGTATTTTGAGATTCTCATTACTGATCATTGCAGAAAGAAGTTGTAATATAAATATTAAAAAGCACTGGGCATATATATATATTGTGTATATATGCAAAGTAATGGGTTTACAAAGTAATTCCAAATATTTGGACTCATCTGCAGATTACTATTTACATACTTTAAGTATTATTTAGTCACATTAGAACTTATTAATTTTAGGGCTGGGGAGATGGCTCAGTGAAATAAGCATTTCCCTGGTAAGTGCAAGGGCCTGAGTTCAATCCCTGGTTCCGCAAAAAAAAAAAAAAAAAGAACTTATTAATTTCATTCTGTATACCACTTGTTTTTAATGAAATTAGTAACAGAGGCAAATGAAAGATTTTTAAGAGGTGACAATAATTCATAAAAATTTAAAATTGGTATCAGAAGAACTATGAAAGGTTTTACCTGAGTTAGGACACAGTGTAGCTCACATTGCTTATTCCCAGTAGCAAATAAGGAGGAGAATATTGGTATACAGAGTTCTGCCCATCAGTAAGGTACCAATGCGATAATTTATTATTTTACTCCTGGTGGTTATAACTAAATATAAGAGGGACAGAGAGAAGGGCTGGAGAGATAGCTCAATAGAATAAGCACCTGCCTGGCAAGAGCAAGGTCCTCAGTTCAATCCGCAGCATTGCAAAAAGAAAAAAAGAAACAACTTGATTGAGAGAGAGAGAGAGAGAGAGAGAGAGAGAGAGAGAGAGATTAATACATAATTTAGGAAAAGAAAAACTTGTATAAGTATTTTAATCCTAAATTTCATGAGGCATTATGAGATTAATACAAGTTACCTTTGGCCTCTACAACTACAAGAAGTGCTCAAAGTACTGTTCATTAGTTTCCAGACATTTATTAGTACAGTGAACTTGAACTGCTGCTTGAGTATTGTCACTGAGTTTTCTACACATGCATTTTCAAATTCATCTCTGATGGCTGGAAGTGTAGTGTGTTTTTGGTTTTGTTTTTGTTTTTGCAATATATGACATCCTACAGGTTCCCCCATATGAGGGCAACACAACCTATTTTTAAAATGTAGGCCGGGGAAATGGCTCAGTAGAATAAGCGCTTGACTGGCAATTGCAAGGATCTGAGTTCAATCCCCGGTTCCGAAAAAAAAGTAGTATTTTTCTTTTCCTGAAGTGTGTATATTTTTTTGCTTCTCTCTCTCTCTCTCTCTCTCTCTCTCTCTCTCTCTCTCGCTCTCGCTCTCGCTCTCGCTCTCTCTCTCTTTCTCCCTCTTCCCTTAAGTTGCCCAAAACATTGATAAGTGCTAATGTGAATAATGACTATTGAAAATACTCAAATAGTAATTTCTAAGTCAGTTCCAACATATGTAATTATTTATAAATACATTACATTGACTTTATTAACTTCATCTATTTATGATTTTGTTTTGAATTTTAAGACATTAAATATTTATATGTCAGGGCAGGCGAGATGGCTCAGTAGAATAAACGCTTGCCTGGCAAGTGCAAGGAGGCAAGCGCAAGGGCCTGAGTTCAATCCCTGGTTCTGCCAAAAAAAAAGTATTTATATGTCAATAAACATGATAAATTTATTTTTCACAGAAGTTATTGTTATATTTTTATACATTTTGTAGGTTCAAACCTCTCCTAAAAATCACCTTTACCCACCCATATTGAGAAGTAACTACTGGTCCTCAGAACTGTGGAAGCCATGTTAAGAAGCAGTGGGAAGGGACTGGGTAGACAGCTCAGTGAAATCAGTGCCTGTGTGGCAACAGTGAAATGAGGAATACTCTCTCTTCCCTTAAGTTGCTCAAAACATTGATAAGTGCTAATGTAAATAATGAATAATTGGCAAACGCAAAGTTGTCAGTTTGATCCCCAATACCAAAAAAAAAACATGTCAATAATGAATATTGAAAATACACAAATAGGGGCTGGAGAGATGGCTCAGTGGTCTAAAGCACCCACTTAGAACAAGCTTCGAAAAGCACAGGGACCGCGGTTCAATCCC
>NW_004524995.1:86461-95800 GCF_000260255.1 Octodon degus
TTCAAAAGTTAGTTCCAGCATTTGTAATTATTTACATATTTACAATTAAATATTGTAATTGTTTACAAATGTTGAAATAAGCACACCTTATTTCACTGAGCTATCTACTCAGCCCCTTTCCACTGTTTCTTAACATGGCTTCCACAGTTCTGAGGACCAGTAGTTATTCCTCAATACACAAAGTAACATTTAAACATTAATCTTCCACAAGTTCCATTCCATGTTTTGCTCTCCTCTTGCTGCATACTGACACTGGGCAAATGTATTTATCTTATCACTTCGGCTGCTAAGTCTACATGGATGAGACCTAAACCTCTGCTTCTATCCTTGCCTTCTCTGTCCTTTGCTTCTTAATGGTATTCTGAAAGTTGTTTTGATGAGATATACAAAGATTGCTAGGGGCTGGGGAGATGGCTCAGTGGAATAAGCACTTCCCTAAGAAAGTACAAGGGTCTGAAAGATTGCTGAAAATATATCATACACAGGTCCACTGGCTTAATTTATTTTGTATTCAAATGCTATTGAAAGTGAAAAATCTGTGAATTAGTAGCCTAAAAACAAAATAAAATTTGTGTGAAATGATTTATTCAATTGCATTCCCGTACTGGGTAGATCAAAGTTTGTGTTTCTGTCCACTTCTATTAGAACAATTATGTACACTTCAATTAGAGCAATTTCTTACAGAGATGCTCTACCCTCAAGGTAATTTTTCCCATAATTTTATTGAGATCTCAAGGTAATTTTGGAGTATAAGACTGCATTCTTTGTTTTTTGAGGAACCAGGGATTTTTTTTTCCAGCACAAGACCAACAGCAGCTGTTCAGTTTTTATTGAACATGTTACAAAATGAGGTTTAGTGGAAAAGACCAAAGCCCATGTCGTCCTCAGATTCCTCCGATTCTTCTTTCTTTGCTTCCACCTTCTCCTCAGCTGGGGCAGCAGCAGTGGAGGGTGCAGGGCCTGCTGCATGGCAGGGCCTCCAGCCTCTACACTGCAGATGAGGCTCTGGATGTTGACATTGGCCAGGGCCTTTGCAAACAGGCCAGGCCAAAAAGGTTAGACATTGACACCAGTACTTTAATGAGGACTTTGATCTTATTGTCCCTCATGGTCACCTTGTCGTAGTGCAGGGTAAGGGCAGAGCAGATGCAGGCGAGCTCGGAGACAGAGGCCATGACACGGACTGTGGGGCGAGGTGCTAGTCGCTGGAAGAAGTGGGGGCCTCACCCCAATGCTGCCTTAGGTTCCTCGGAAGGACTGAGTGCCTTGGTGGCAGCTGAGGAAAAGGAGGAACCAGGGATTGAACTCAGGCCTTTGCGCTTACAAGGCAAGCGCTTATTTTACTGAGCCATCTCCCCAGCCCCAAGACTGTGTTCTTTTCAAGCAATATCTAACTGTTGAAAGTAGAGTTCAGTATGCTTTTCGTTATCATTTCCCCATCCTCCCAAACTGTTACATACTGCACTGCTGAATCTAGTGACAGCATAGCCTGGGCAAAACCTAGAAATTCCTTGGCTGGACAATTATAGTCCCTATTGTGTCTTTATTATATAATATAAGCAAAAGTGTTTCCACTGAGAATTTTCAAATTCTTCTCTCAAATGGACATAACAATATCTGTTTTGCTTATGTTATTAGGTTTTATTAGACTCAAGAATTTAATGGAAGAATAGCTGCTATTCACATAAAAGATCTTCGTTGATCTCTGTTATTCAAAGAGTTAACATGAACATAAACCTTGATAGAAGTTGATGTGCTGAGAAATCATAGACTTTTGGGCAAAGTGTTAAACATTAATATAAATGAACGAAATAGGGGCTGGAGAGATGGCTCAGTAGAATAAGTGCTTGCCTGGCAAGCTCAAGGGCCTGAGTTCAGTCCCCGGTTCCGCAAAAAATAAATAAATAATAAATGAAGCAAAAGGTAGCTGGGTATAAATTAAAAGTAGTGACCTTTAAAATAAGTATTTTCCTTTGAAGGACACCTAAAATTGCATTTATACAATGGCCAAAACGGATATTACTTTTTTGGAAATATAGCTTTTTTGTTTGGTTGTATCTGGAGCTGCAAAACCAAATAACTCCTTGCCACTCATGATGTGTGATAGAAAAAAAAATGATGTGTTATAGTAAAGAATCTGTACCTTAGTTTGTAAAACCAGCCATTATGCTATTATTTGAGAGTTATTCTAGCCATCAGCTGAAGTTTGAATTTTATTTTTTTAATTATTTATTTATTTGTTTATTTTTGTGTGTGGCCAGCTCAGCCCACCAGGGGGCGGGGCTGGCTGGCATGTGGTGCTGGGGGATTGAACTGCGGTCCCTGTGCTTTGCTTGGCTTAGCTAGTTCTGAGTAGGTGCTTTAGACCACTGAGCCATCTCACCAGCCCTGAAGTTTGAATTTTAGATGAACACTTATGGTGGAATGAGAATGCCTTTTTTCGCTCTTGCTATTCTGACCCCTTTTGGAAAAGTGCATCTTTATAGACATAGTAATTTCCAAGAAGAGTGATGTAACCATGTGATGAGACAACCTTTCACCTCAGATGCAGGTTGCTCTCATTGAGAATGACCTAAGCAAAGGTAATGCTTTTGGATCACATAATCATTCAACAGATGCCCAGTACATGTTAAATGGAAGGAGAATAAGAAGCTGGATATAAAATAACTTCATAATTGTATTCTTCTTTCAGTGACAGTTGATGAAACAATAGCATCCAATGGCAGATAGTAATTTTGAGGTTATCTGGTCACATGTTTGTCAAATTTCCCATCATTTTTATACCTTTTGCATAGCTTTTCATACTTGCTTATTACTGTCTCATATATATAATCACGTGTATAACTTTCTTTAGTCAACTTAAATTATATTTTATTTATGGTCAATTGACTTCTTTTGAAAAGGAAATATTGTATTACATTGTAAACATTTTCATATTAGTGGCACCTGACATAAAGAACAAACATTTGTAAAAATTATATACTATTTACATTATAAATAGTAATAAGTTCATTAATAAAATAAATAAATAATTGCTTGATGTTTATTTATTTTTTTTTACATTTTATTTATTTATTTATTTGTGTGTCCGTGTGTGGACAGCTCAGCCCACCAGGGGGCGGGGCTGGCTGGCATGTGGTGCTGGGGGATTGAACCGTGGTCCCTGTGCTTTGTTTAGCTTAGCTGGTTCTAAGTAGGTGCTTTAGACCACTGAGCCATCTCACCAGCCCTTGCTTGATGTTTAAATAGGCTGGCACATGATTATTTTTTTCTGCTTAAACTCACTGGCATATTTAAATGAGAACATGAACTCATGTGGGGTTTTTGCAGCTATAATAGTTGAAGGGCTAAAGACAGGAATTGAAATTTGAGATAAGAGGTCAATAGAGTTGGGCCAGAGGTAGCATATTGATGCAGATGTAGTCAAAAGTAAAAAACTTCAGTCCCTACAGCAAGAAGAGAAATCAAGATACTGATCACATCCTTAACAGATATCAAATCTCAGGACTACAGGAAAGAGAGCAAAACAGCCACTAGGATAGGAACATCAGGTTCAACTTAAAACCAGTGGTGAGGTCGGGGGAGTTTGGAGCATAGAAGAAAGATAGCTAATGCCAGAGATTACTCTAAATCAACCCTTTCCAGGGTTTATTTTCTTTTCCCTTTTGCAAACAACCCAATCACCTGGTCATTCTCCATTATTTTATTTTATTTTATTTTATTTTATTTTATTTTATTTTATTGCGGAACCAGGGATTGAACTCAGACCCTTGCATTTGCCAGGGAAGCGCTTATTCCACTGAGTCATTTCCCCGGCCCCTGTTTAAATCAGAAATATGGTTTATACATGGTCCCCTAAGTGTCAGCTTAATCCTATTTAAAAATTTAGGGGCTGGGGAGATGACTCAGTAGAATAAGGGCTTCCCTGCAAGCGCAAGGGCCTGAGTTCAATCACCAGTTCTGCAAAAATAATAATAATTCTTATTATTATTATAATCTTTTGTCCAAAAATTTTCCATTCCTTCTCTTCTTTCTCTCATTTTCCTTCTCTTTTTACTTCTGAACATTTGTTCTTTTGCCACTACAGGATATTTTAAGACATCATCCCCCATTTTTAAAAAAATTAAAATTGCAATGTATGGTGTAAGAAGCTAAGTTAAAACTTTTAGGCAACATATAACTCAACTCTCAAATTAATCACTCTCATCTTAGTATTTTCACCCCCTAGGCCTTATGTTTTGGCTCCACTCTTTCATATCACCTCCAATATAAAAACTGATTCCCAAGTTGGTAAACCATTTCTAAACAAGACCAGATTTCTGTCTTCTCATGAACTTGGCTTCATTTATCTTTGTACTTTTCAACATGTTTACAACACCAGTACTAATTTGGTATTGGAGAAGTGAGGTCATTGCTATGAATATACTTGATCATGTGGTTCTGGAACCTTTGGGACTGGCTTGTGGGAATAATTTGGAAATGTTATTATATGCCAGCTGAAAAAGTAGAATTGGAATGCCTTAGGCTGTACTTGATAAGAGATTCTTGTCAGAGCTCAAAGGACCAGAATACTGATAGTAATCATGGCTTGGGTGATTTTTGCTGGGAGAAAGGACTGCATTAGCTGTTGGATGCCAGACAATGTGTTATACTTTGGCAGAAAGTTTGTGTGCATTTTGCTTAGTCTCTGCTTGAGACTAAGACTAAGGGTGGTAGACTAATCTTACTAAGTCTAATCTTTAGCCAGTGTCAAGGCTGCTATTGGGAGCTTTTAGCCAGATTTATGTTGAGAATCAATAGCAAAGAGCTCAACAGAGTGGTTCAAACTGTGTGTGGTTGGCTAGAAAGGAAGCTTCAATACAATTTCAGCCTGCAAAGATGAAACAGAGGAGAAACTGGTTACTTAAAAGACTAGCAACAAAAAGTGAAATATTTCAGAAGACAACAGAAAAGATGGCCTGAGGGCATTACAAGAACAAGTGGGTCTCCAGTCTTTGCAGCCTCAGAGTTGCAAAGGTGAAAGACTCCTTGAGAAGAGAGCCCAAGGCCTGGGGAGATGGCTCAATGGAATAAGTGCTTCTCTGGCAAGTGCAAGGGCCTGAGTTCGATCCCCAGTTCCGCCAAAAAAGAGAAGAGAGCCCAAGAGCATCATACTTCAGAATGGTGGTGACCTAGGAAACTTGTTCCTTGGGATTTGGTCCATAGGCAATTGGCTTCTGCAGACGAGGGAGAATGAAGCCCACATACTGCTCCAGCTGGAAGTAAACCATTGTGTCATCCACATGGTTCTGGATTTAGGTGCATGCCAAATGCAAGAGATATGAAGTCAGAGAGCCTTCCACCCAGATTTTAGATAGAATTTGGAAGGCCAAAGAGTGTGCCTCTGAGAAGACAGTTTGTGAAGCTGTGAGTGAAGCTGAAGGTGCACCGGAGACCCCAGAAGTTTGGAGCATCTAAGAACATAGATCATCTGAGAAAAGCCACACAGAGGAAGTAGAATTGTCATCAGAGAGAAACCATTGGGGCTAGAATTACCAGGAGTACTGTAGGGGTTGAGTTATCAAACGTTATGAACTTCATATCTTTTCCTTTGACTTTTTTTTAAGTTTTGTTTTTTGGGGTTTTTTTCGGAACTGGGGATTGAACTCAGGTACTTGTGCTTGCCAGGGAAGCGCTTTTCCACTGAGTCATCTCCCTGGCCCTTTTTTAAAGTATTTAATACAGGATCCACAGGATCTCACTACACAGATTGGACCAAAGTGATCCTCTTGTTTTCAGCCTCCCAAGCGCTGGGATTACAGGCCCATGCACCACACCCAGTCTCATTTGCCATCGGAGTGCACCCTGGGGGCGGGCCTGGCATGGCATGCAGAGATTAAACCCCGGACCCTGCACCTGCCCAAGCAGGTACTTTAGTCTGCTGAGGTATCTGGCCAGTCCTGAAGTTCACATCTTGTCATATATTTCCAGGGATGTTGGACATGGAGCTACAGTATTTAACATTTAACTTGCTGAATTTCAGCCTTGCTTTGATCCTATTCCTTTGTATCCCCCAATTTGTACCTCTTGAAATGGTAATATATATTTTGTGCCATTGAATATTGGAAGTATTTAACTTTATTTTCATTTTTATTAGGGGAGGTTTTCAACTAAGAGTTTGCCTTAAAGTTCAGAAAAGACCTTGGAATTTTTAGTAATACTGAAATTTTAGGGTTTTAGAAACTGCCGTAGATGGACTATATCCTTTTTGCATAAAGGGATGTGCATGAGTCTTTGGAGGGGGACTAGGGGTAGAATGTTATGGCTTGTATCTAGATGTTCTCTCAAAGCCTCATGTAGTCAGAGGTGGGCTTTTTCAGAGGTGGCTTAATCTAGTGCATATGAATAGATGTCCCTCTAAGGCTCATACAGTTATATGTGGGGCTTTCTCAGAAGTGGCTGAATCTAACATATATGATGGATTATAGTATAATGCTAGCTGAATAGGGACTGAAACTTCTACAGGCTGTGATCTAAATTAACATTTCCCTCTATAACTTTGGGTGTCAGATATTTTTGTCTCAATATAGTGAGCAACAGGACATATGAGAACTAGTACTGTAACGTCATGTACCTCGGTAGTGTCCCAAATTTTCTGACCAAGAAGATTATGGGGCCAAAGAGAAAAGTGATCAATGATGTAGAGTGTGCCTAAGGAGAATCACATGGAGAGAAGACACTCTTTCAGGCTTTCACAGAGAGCACATTGGCCAAGCATTGGCCGTGACTCATCCACATGGCTGACACTGACAAAGGTTCTACAATCTGAGATACAGGATCTCAGCATAAATCTTGAGGGCATTTCACTGACCTCAGATCAAAAAGCTACAACTCTTGTTGCACAGGTCCTGCTTTACCTTGGTCTTAACCATTCAGTAGGAAAGTATGAAGACGAAGTATAGGAAGTAAAGCCATGTTGTTATGTTGAGCTGTGGGGGACTCAGGTCAATAATTTCTGACATTGCCAGTTAAACAGAAGACCCAATGCTATTATGGGCTACTGAACTCTTTTAGAATATTTTGCTGAGTTTACACACCTATAACATTCAATAACGGAACTTAGAAAAAATGGGGTATAACTATGAATGTCCATTTTGTATCTGTGTATTGAAAGTGGTTGGGATAGATATATAGTTGCATTCTCTTAATGAATAGAATGATTTTTTTCTAATGGTGTTTGTAAGTAGGATCACAAGTCTGCATCTTGTACAGCAATTAACCACTAAGAAGAATATATGCAGTGTATTATTTGTTGAAACTGTACTTTCGATTTGATTTGAAACTGTCTCATTGCTATATGTTTATCAATAAAACTTTGAAAAGAAAAAAAATATAGTGAGCAAGGCAACTAGGACAAGATATGCTTGCTAAAACTTCCCCATTCCTTGAGACCTTTATTACTTTTTATCTTGATTTTGTTCTCAAATAGTGTTTCCAAAACTTTGGTACCAGTCTGTGCTCTGAAATACTAGGCAGGGCCGGGGAGATAACTTGGTAGAATAAGTGCTTGCCTGGCAAGTGCAAGGCTTGAGTTCAATCCCCGGTTCCGGAAAAGAAAAAAAGAAAAGAAATACTAGGCAGCATTAAAAACGACTGGAAGTTTTGTCTTTGTTTTTGTTTTTTATTTGTTTGTTTGTTTGGTGGAACCAGAGATTGAACTCAGGCCCTTGGGCTTGCCAGGGAAGCACTTATTCCACTGAGCCATCTCCCTGGCCTCTTGGAAGGTTTTTTGTTTGTGTTTTTGTTTTTGTTTTGCAGTACTGGGGATTGAACTCAGGCACTTGCGCTTGCTAGAGACGCACTTATTCCACTGAGCCATCTCCCCCGCCCCCTTGGAAGGTATTTATAAAGAGCAAAATCACCAATAGAACCCCTAAAATTAAATTAATAAGGCACTAAATATAATACACCAAGGACAGAAGCAAGAAGCCTTGACATATGTTAGCTAAAAATGGATGGCTGGTGACTCAAAGTTTATATTGCTCTTTAAATGTCCACAGATGACTAGAAAGCTCAGCGTTTGTACAAGTAAATTTTAAGAAAAATCTGCAAATATGGGATCTATTATTGAAAAGGTTCACCTAATTCTAAAGGTCCTTATTATTTCTGCAAGAATTAAACCATGCTTCCTAGATAGCTACTCTATAAGACTGTGAAATACTTCATGCTTTTCTTGGATTTTAATGAACATGAAATTCTATTGAGATATACCTTGAGGGCTCAGTGTCCCATGGGATGAACCTGGGGAAATTCTGGCTTTAATAGTCTCACTCCAATTCCCTCCTGCAGATGTCATTTCTGCTGTTGAAATAAAATGAATCTACTTCTTGTTATAAAAGTCTGTAAAATGCCGGCCAGATAGCTCAGCGGATTAAAGCACCTGCTAAGGCAGACACAGGGACCGGGGTTCAATCTCCAGCACCACATGCTGTTCCAGCCCTGCTCTGCCCTTGGGGCATGCTGAAAGGGTGATTGAGACTGAGAGTAGTGGAGCACACTTGTAATCCCAGCACTTGGCAGGCTGAAAACAGGAGGATCATTATGAGTCTAATCTGTGTAGTGAGATCTTGTAGAACCTGTACTAAATACATTTTAAAAAAGAGTCTAGGGGCCGGGGAGATGGCTTGGTGGAATAAGTGCTTTCCTGGATAGTGTGAGGGCCTGAGTTCAATCCCTGGTTCCACCAAAACACAAAAACAAACAAACAAAAAAAGAATCTGTATAGTATTTTTTTTTTTGGTGGAACCAGGGATTGAACTCAGACCCTTGTGCTTACCAGGCAAGCACTTATCCTGCTGAGCCACCTCCCCAGCCCTGTATAGTATTTTAAAGAAGCTTACTTGTCATTCTAATTGTCCTTCAGTGGATTAGGATGTGTTTTATATTTTATTGGACATACCAGTATTGCTTTTATTAGATTATAAGGTCAATTATAACAATGAATGTGTCTTAGTATGTGGTGGATATAATGAATAGTTCTATGATGTATGTGGTTAGTTAATATTTGGTAAATAAAAATGAGCCCTTTAAAAAAAACTTTTGGGGCTGGGGAGCTTGCTCAGTAGAATAAGCACTTGCCTGGCAAGTGCAAGGGCCTGAGTTCAATCCCCGGTTCCACCAAAATAAATAAATAAATAAATAAATAAAACTTTTATTTAGAAAAAACTTTATTTGCTCAGAAACTGACCAAGGAGGGCTGGTAAGATGGCTCAGTGGTCTAAAGCACCTACTTAGAACAAGCTAAACTAAGCAAAGCACAGGGACCATGGTTCAATCCCCCAGCACCACATGCCAGCCAGC
>NW_004524995.1:96270-98527 GCF_000260255.1 Octodon degus
CTAGATTATCTTTTTATCTTAGACTAAAAGTAGTGAACTTATTGCGTTTTATAAGCTTCAAACAGATCTTGATCTTTAAATTTTCTAGATGTCTTCCAGGGTAGAAAGCAAAACCAACAACAAATGAACTAGTTAATGAAATGATACAAACAGTAAGATACTTAACCAAATTTTAGGTTTTAAGGTTTATTTTGTTCTGTAATTATTTATTTATGCTTATGCTTAAATAATGAGCAGGAATCTTCTGCATATCTTTTTTTTGCTACAGAAGTTTCATGTAATATAAAAGTACAAATACGGTCTTTGTTTGTGGGTATTCAAAAGTGATCTTCCAGGAAACTTCAGTACATATTTTTGAAGTCAGAGTTTCAACTTTCCTTTTCATTTTACTGATATTTCTCTCATTCTGACTAATCAGCCATCATCATTCTATGTTTGTGTATATAGATATTACATGAGTGATAATAAAGGAATTCCTTTCTTAAGAGATTTGATTCTATTTAAAAAGAAAATTTTTGAT
Organism: Octodon degus; assembly: GCF_000260255.1. NCBI lineage: Eukaryota > Metazoa > Chordata > Mammalia > Rodentia > Octodontidae > Octodon > Octodon degus. The sequence continues at coordinate 96,791 of NW_004524995.1, forward strand.
GTACACATGATCAAATTGTTTTGGAAAAACTCTTCCAAATCAACTGCATAGCCAAACGGTACTGAGAAGTAACTCACATGTTCCCTACATTCATAAACATATACTAATATATATAGTTGGTTTTGCTACAGAAAACTAAAGGAATCAACACATACTAATAGTGTGAACCAAACAGTTCTAAAAACAAAAGATCTCATGCTAACAGGTAACAGTGTAAATAGGCATACTGTCTTTAACAAGTGCCTATTTATAAAACTTTTATTGGTATGAGTACACTTTTAATAAACACTTTTTCTTAATAAATAATATCCATGGCCCTTTTCAATGTGCAGATTATATAATCTTCACATTATGCCTTATTAAAAATGCCTTCTTTCAACATGTTACATTAAATACAGCATATTACAGAAAGTAGAGAATGATGAACTGTAATTATATTAATTGCCTAGGTTTGTTAATTAAGAACATATGGAAGATTTCATATTTGTCTTCTATTGCTCTTAATTTTTACTGAATTATTTAAAAACAAGTCCACTCTTTTAGAATATTTTGCTGAGTTAACACACCTATAATATTCAAATGATGGAACTAAACAAAAAAAGGGATACAAATGAATGTCCATTTTGTATCTGTGTATTCAAAATGGTTAGGATAGATATATAATTACATTCTTTTAATGAATAGAGGGATTTGTTCTAATAGTGTTTGTAGGGCCGGAAAGATAGCTCAGTAGAATAAGCACTTGCCTGGCAAGCACAAGGGCCTGAGTTCAATTCCCAGTTCCACAAAAAAAAAAATAGTGTTTGTAAATAGGATATCATGTCTGCATCTTGTACAACAAATAACCACTAGGAAGACAGTATACAATGTGTTAATTATTGAAACTGTCCTACCAATTTACCAATTTGGTTTGAAACTGTCTCATTGCTATTTGTCTCTCAATAAAATTATGGGAAAAAAAAAAGAACCAGGGCCCAAAGCAAAAAAATAAAAAATAAAAACAAGTCCAAGGTAAACTGACATTTTATGTATAACTGCTTTACTAAGCATCTCTAACAGGATTTGACTGTTGTTTTATTAGAGACTGCAGTGCAGAAATCTATGAATCATGGAATCTTAGCCCAACTCAACATCCAGTTCTATGATTCCTCAGGGCTTCAGCTTTGCTTTCTGACAAATATCAGACTTAAATACCATCTCTAAAACTGCACAAACCAGTAAGATTTTAGAATTGAAAACCAAAAGTGATAATTTTGAGAAGTGCTTTTTGTGATTTCTTGCTTAGCTAAGTATAAATAAAAGATTAGAACTTTGTATCTTAAAATGCATGCATTCACATTTTGAATTAAAGATGGAAAATTAAAAGTTTGTGAAACTTGTTTTGAGTAAGATTATTTCTATCTTCTGCGGAAATGTTTCCTGTAACTGCCTGCACAGAAACACCCCATAATTATTTGAAAACAATAATAATGTGGTTCCCTTCTGACTACTTCTTAAAGGGCTAACACCAGTTTTTTTAAAAATAATTTTATTTAAAAACAAATAGCAATGAGACAGTTTCATAACTGATTAGTAGGACAGTTTCAATAATTAATACATTGCATATTGTTGTCTTAGTGGTTATTCATTGTACAAGATGCAAACATGATATCCTGTCCACAAACATTATTAGAACAACTCTATTCACTGAATTATGAGAAAGTAGCTGTGTATCTATCCTAACTATTTTAAATGTAC
>NW_004524995.1:99642-101694 GCF_000260255.1 Octodon degus
GTGGTGCTGGGGGATTGAACCGTGGTCCCTGTGCTTTGCTAAGCTTGTTCTAAGTAGGTGCTTTAGACCACTGAGCCATCTCACCAGCCCTAAATACAATTTTAGAACCATATTTAAATAGATTTTATAGGGGGCCTGGCCCTAGCTCAGGCCTTTAAGTGGCTGCTTCAACAAAGCTGTCAGCCTCAGGTGGCTGGAGTTCGAACCTCACAACTCTCTCGCTGTCTAAACGTGCCCTGAAGGCATGCGAAGAACAAAAAAAAATCCTTATTCCATTTTTTAAAAAAATAGATTTTGCAATTTGTTAGCTGTAGGCACCCATTCTTCTGTCTCATAATCTGCTCCTTTGATTAAATTGATAACATTTGTTAGGATCCACAGAAAGTATTTTAAAAATAGCAATTATTTCTCAAGGTTTGAGAAATCTGGTCCATCTTTAGTGTAGTTTCCTGAGATTTCTGCTCCACTGAAGTCAAAACCAGGATTTTCTTTCTGGAACTTTTCTAGCATAAGCTTTTACTGCGTTTGGTCCTGCCCCCACGGATCAGCAGCGTATTCAGATTCTAGAAGAGAAGGCCAGCAGTTTGCTGCATCTCTCTTTGTCTTAGTAAGAACAATGCGGACCATTTTTCTATCCTCCAAAGTCCATGTTCCCTCATCAGCTATGGTAGAATCAAAGAGTTTGCCCTTCACTATCTCATGGCCCCCCACGGCCAGGGCCACATGCCGGCCCTGCAGGCCGCACTGGATGTCTTGCGCTTGGGTGCCCCGCGGCACCTGAACTTCAGTGACCACCTTCTCCAGGGTCTGGTACCAATGGCCCCACGGGGTCCCCATCGAAACCACCCCACTGTGCTCCTCAAAAGAGGTGGGCATCCTGCAGTGCAGCCCACCGCAGCCGCCCCTGAACCAGCTGCCAGCGCGCCGGGCGCCCACGCCGCAGCCCACGTGCACAGACTTAGTTTCAAGATATGCTAAATTTTGTATCTGACCAGGGGAAGATACATGTTCTATGAAATAAATGTGGTAAAAGATTAGTGGTTGAGACTGTATATTTTCTTTTAAATTTGCAATTTGATAACTGAGAATTATTCTATAAAAGAAGAAGAATTTTGAGAATTGCAGTCATGAGTCTCAATCAAGGGGGCCGAGGAGATAGCTCAGGTGAATAAGTGCTTCCCTGGCAAGTGCAAGGAGCAAAACTCAATCAACCAAGCAGCAAACTTATATATGAAAATTGTATTTTATTTTACTTTCTTTGTATTTTAGGGAAGGGTCTACAGGGTGTTCAGGGTCTCACTACTAGATTGGACTCATAGTGATCCGCCTGTTTACAGCCTCCCAAGAGCTGGGATTACAGGCCCGCGCCACTAGACCCAGTCTCAATTGCTGTCTCAGGGTGTCCCAGGGACGGGGCCAGCACAGCAGGCCCAGGGATCGAACCCTCAGCCCCTGAGCCTGCTTTCAGGTGCTTTAATCTGCTGAGCTATTTGGCCAGCCCCTGAAAATTTTATAAAAGTAAGAATCTATAATTTTGTGCTAAAACATTCAAATGAATTAATAAAAAATTACTTATTAAATTTTCAATTCGTATCATTAACTCTATGCTTTATGGTAGAGAAGCAGCACGTGTTGTCCTGCACCACTTATACTCTGCACTTTATTACTCTATGATTATCTTTTTTTTTTTTTTTTGTGGAACGGGAGATTGAACTCAAGGCCTTGAGCTTGCCAGGCAAGTGCTTATTCCACTGAGCTATCTCCCCAGCCCTGATTATCTATTTAGAGATAGTTATCTCTAAAAAATATGTAAATTTTATTCCTAATTCCTCTGTATCACACACATGTGAGTTTTCTTCATACCTCTCACCACCAATTTAGGTGGTGTTTCTAACAAATGTCTCTCCTTGTCACTTATACAAGCTATTGTCACCACCGTTATTTTCACTCCCACCAAAAATATTTTATAGGGGTCTGGGGAGATGGCTCAGTGAAATAAGCACTTTCTGGGCAAGCGCAAGGGCCTGAGTTCAATCCCCAGTTCCAAGAAAA
>NW_004524995.1:102394-107194 GCF_000260255.1 Octodon degus
TTATTTATTTATTTTGGTGGAACCAGGGATTGAACTCAGGCCCTTGCACTTGCCAGGCAAGCACTTATTTTACTAAGCCATTTCCCCAGCCCCGTTTTACTTATTTTAATATGTGCTCTCTTTTAACTGTTCTGTTATTCTGTTTTGCTTGCCCATTGGAACTTCAAGCTTTAAAGATAAATGTATGCATCTGACATGGTTCAAGGTTTCTCATAGCATTTATCTTATTCCCTATTATCCCTAAATCCCTAAATTCTTTCATAGCGTCTTCTAGAAGTCAAATCTTGATCATATTGACAAATAAAACTTTCCAGTTGAACAAAATATTCAACTAGCCAAGTAAATAGCTCCTCGCCACATGTATTGGATGGGTTTCATTTCTCTCCTCCAACATTTTTTGATAAATGGTTTTAAAATTCTCAATAGAGTAACTGGCAGTTTTGATGGCTTATTTCCTGTATGCAAAATCTTTCCATAAAAGCAAGATTAACCCACGCCCAGCAAGATACCCAGGACAAAATCCAACATTTAAATACAAAAGCATGAGTGTGGAAACAAAATATGACTTAATAGTGACTCACTGTACTTTTCCTATGTCTAGTGAATTACAGTACTATGGACCCCAGAAACAAACCACTGATTCAAAAACAAAGTAGGGGGGGCCAGGGAGATGGCTCAGTGGAATAAGCGCTTCCCTGGCAAGTGTAAGGGTCTGAGTTCAATCCCTGGCTCCACCAAAACAAAAAAGCGGGGGCAGGGGAGATGGCTCAGTAGAATAAGCGCTTGCCTGGCAAGAGCAAGGGTCTGAGTTAAATCCCTGGCTCCACCAAAACAAGAAAGCCTAGAAATCAATTATCTAAAAATAGTATTGGGGGCTGGTGAGATGGTTCAGTGGTGTAAAGCCAAACCAGACCTGCCCTGAAGGTATCCTGAGGTAGCAAAAAAAAAAAATGATACAGATCTTCAAGACAAGAAAGTAGGAAATTAACAATATACTGTGTTAAAAGAAATGTCTAGAACATTAAAAATAACAATGTATTGTGTAATGTTAGTTTCAAAGTAACTGTTCAGAATAAAGGATCTAGGCATGAAAAATTGATCAAGTAACATAAAAACAAAATGTTCTTTTCAATGAACTAATATAGTTAGTAGTAACTATATTAACTATCTTGCATATGTTCTTTTCCTTCCTTCTTTTCTACTTTTGTCCATCCCAGTTGTTCGTGCATTTGAGCAGTTTTTCTCCCCTTTCACAATAGCTATTATTCATAATTGATCTTATTTAGTTTTTTCAGATTCTTACACTAGGGATATCATACATGTGTATGCACATGTAAATCTGATTTATTTCATGTAAAAGTATGATTTCTCTTTCCAGTCATTTACCTACAAATGCCTCAAGTATACCCTTTATAGCTGAGTAGTACTTTGTTGTGTAAAAGCATCACATCTTTCTATCCATTCCTCACTTGACTGGCTTTTCAATTCTTTCCAAGTTTTAGCTATCACAAATTGTGCTGTTGGGAGCCGGGCAGATAGCTCAGTAGAATAAGTGCTTACCTGGCAAGCACAAGGGCCTGAGTTCAATCCCCAGTTCCACAAAAAAAAATTGTGCTGTTATAATCATGGGTGCACGTATGTTGCTGTGGTATGAGGATTTTACCTGTTCTGGAAAAATACCCAGGAAGGGAATAGCTGGGTTGAATGGAGCCTATGATCTTAGATTTTGAGGAATCTCCCTAATGATTTCAACAGTGGATGAAACAGTATACACTCCCACCAATAGTGGGGAAGGGTTCCTTTTTCCCCACAGTCCCTCCAGCGTATGTTATTGCTTGATTTCTGGGTGATAGTCGCACTTTCTGTGGGGAGATGGAATCTTGGAGTTGTCTTAATTTTCATCTCTCAAATGACCAATGATGTTGAACAGATTTTCATATGTTTATTTGCCATTTACTTGTCTTAATCTAAGAAGTGTGTATTCATCTCAGATGTTCATTTTTGAATTAGGTCTTTGAATCTGGGGTGAGTGATTTTTTTTTCAATTCTTTGTATGCTCTAGTCTGAAGGATAGTTGGCTAAACAGTTTGTTTCTGTGGGGTTTTCTTTTCACTCTGTTTGCTATGTCTTTTGATGTGCAGGAACTTTTTTTAATTGTTTACTATTTTAGTTTTTATTTTTATAGGAATTCTACAATGGTTGTTATATTGCATATTGTTGTCTTCAGAGTAGTTGTTCAGATTACCAGATATAAGCATGCATGCAAAATTGGTCAAAACAATTAAAGATGAAGAAAACAGTTGTGCATTAGCTGTTCCTTTCAATAGACTGGTAGAAATTAGCAATACAAGATATCCTGTGTATATACATTTATATTTTTTCCCTCTCCTCTTTCTTTTCTCCTTTCCCTCATCCCAGGTGTTCCTTCCCTTTGAGCAGTTTCTTTACCTTTCACAGTATCTATTGCATCTGTTGGATTTTATTTATTTTTCAAGGGCTGGGAAGATAGCGCAGCAGCATACAGGTCTGCTTGGAAAGTACCAGGTCCTGAGTTCAATACCTGAAACCAAAGAAAATGGTTTTTTTTCTTACTTTTTCAGATTCTTACATTAGGGAGACAATTCCTTGTGTTTACTTTGCATATTATTTGACGTTATCTTTTCTGATTTCTTTTTTTTTCTTTTCTGATTTCTTGAGGCCAATACTATTTTTATTTTTTTTTCTTTAAATTTGTTGTTTTTATTTATTTATTTGTGTGTGTGTGTGTGTGTGTGTGTGTGTGTCCAGCTCAGCACACCAGGGGGCGGGGCTGGCTGGCATGTAATGCTGGGGAATTGAACTGCGCTCCCTGTGCTTTGCTAAGCTTGCTCTAAGTAGGTGCTTTAGACCACTGAGCCATCTCACCAGCCCCCAATATTATTTTTAGATAATTGATTTCTAGGCTTTCTTCTTTTCTAATTTACGGCTGTAAGTTTCCTTTCACTGTACCCCACAAGATTTTTTTTATTCATTTTAATGAGAAAAAAGATAAAATAACAATGAAAATTTCAAAACAGGTTAGTAGGGACCAGAAAGATAGCTCAGTAGAATAAGTGCTTGCCTGGCAAGCACAAGGTCCTGAGTTAAATCCCCAGTACTGCAAAAGAAAAAAAAAAAAACACAGGTTAGTAGGATGGTTACAATAATCAATACATTGCATATTGTTGTCTTCATAGTAGTTATTCAGAGGACAAGATGCAGACATGATATCTTGTATAAACAATATTAGCACAAACTTTTATTCTCAATGAAGTAAGAGAACGTAGCTGTATATCTATCCTTTTTTTTTTTTTTTTGAAGCTAGGGATTGAACTCAGACCCTTGCATTTGCCAGGCATGCACTTATTCAACTGAGCTCTCTTCCCAGCCCTCTGTATATCTATCCTCTCTTGTATATACATATTTTTTTCTTCTCTTTTTTTTCACAGCAAAACGCTCCTTTATTTACACTTTTGTGAAGTTAGTAATGCATGGCACTGGTTGCCTAGCAACAGATAGCTAATCTTAACCGGACAGGATGTTCATCTCAGGAGTGAGGTAGTTTGTTTGCTTTAGGCACTGGGCCAAGTCCCACCTATAGTAAGAACTTTTTAATAACATGAGATTCCAGGGTGTGATTCTTGGGGTATTTCCTGTGCACTTTGGCTTTTGTTTATGAAGTTTCTGTCTACACCTATGTTTTGCCAGTGAAGCGAAAGACCCAATACTATTATGGACTGCTGGACTCTTTTAGAATATTTTGCTGAGTTAACACACCTATAATATTCAAAGAATGGAACTTAACAAAAAAAAGGGGATACAGATGAATGTCCATTTATTTATTTATTTATTTATCTATTTTTATTTATGTGTGTGTGTGTGTGTGTGTGTGTGTGTGTGTGGCCAGCTCAGCCCACCAGGGGGCGGGGCTGGCTGGCATGTGGTGCTGGGGGATTGAACCGAGGTCCCTGTGCTTTGCTAAGCTTGTTCTAAGTAGGCGCTTTAGACCACTGAGCCATCTCACCAGCCGTGAATGTCCATTTTGTATCTGTGTATTCAAAATGGTTAGGATAGATATATAGTTACATTCCCTTAATGAATAGAGGGATTTGTTCTAATAGTGTTTGTAAATAAGATATCAAGTCCGCATCTTGTACAGCAGTTAACCACTAGGAAGAATGTATGCAATATGTTAATTATTGAAACTGTCCTACCAATTTGGTTTGAAACTGTCTCATTGCTATTTATTTCTCAATAAAATTATGGGGAAAAAAATAAAAATAAACCTGTGTCTTCAAGATTTCTATGTACTTTCTCTTCCATTTGCTCTTCTATGTATCTTCTGAATCTAAACACATTTTAACAATGATTTCCCTAGATCTGTGAGGTATTCTAATCCTATTTTGATGAAGACTGCATTAAATTTTATAGCAGTTTTGGACTGTGGTCATTTTTTGCAATACTGGTTCTTTTTATGAACGAGTAGTGGATATCTTTGCATTTTTTGATATCTTCTTTGAGCTCTTTTTTCAGAGTACTGTAATTTTAAATATATAAATCTTTTACTTCCTTTGTTATATTGATAATTAAGTAATTCGTTTTTGCAAGATATTATGAAGGATGTAATTTTTCCTAATTTCTCTTTCGATGAACTTATTTTTTGTGTTCAAGAATAATATTGTTGGGGGCTGGAGAGATGGCTCAGTGGTCTAAAGCGCCTACTTGGAACAAGCTTGGCAAAGCACAGGGACCGCAGTTTGATCCCCCAGCACCACATGCCAG
>NW_004524995.1:107480-108839 GCF_000260255.1 Octodon degus
GGCTGGCATGTGGTGCTGGGGGATTGAACCGCAGTCCCTGTGCTTTGCTTAGCTTAGCTTGTTCTAAGTAGGTGCTTTAGACCACTGAGCCATCTCACCAGCCCTGCATTTGATTATTAATTCGAGAAATCTTTCCATGGAGTGTTTGGGGTCTTCTCTGTAGAGTATTATATCACCTGCAAATAATGACAATTTAACTTCTTCCTTTGCTGTACTCATGCCTTTTATTTCTTTTTCACACATTTTTTCTTATATTTCCAGAACTATACTGTGCAAGAGTAATGATAGTGGACATCCTTGTCTTGACTTTAGAGAGCAAGTTTCACTTTTTGTCCATTCAGTATAATGTTGGCTGTTGGTTTGTGTTTGACTTTTATCAGGTTGATGAAAAGACCATCTGTTCAGATTTTCTGTAGCATCTTTATCATGAATTAATATTGAAGCTTCTCAAAAGGTTTTCTGCATCTATTCAGAGAATCACGTAATTTCTGTCTTTGGCTTTGTTAATGTGATGTATTAGGTTTATTACTTGGTGTACATTGAGCCGTGCTTGAATTCCTGGGACGACTCTCACGTGGTCATTGTATATAATCTTAATGATTTGCTGCATTCTGTTTGTTAGTATTTTATTTAGGATTTTTGTATCTATCTTTATTGGGGACATGGGTTTATAGTTTGATTTTTCACTTGGGTCTTTCTCTGCTTTTGGAATCAGGGTAATACTTGCCTCCAAGAGTGAGTTAGGGAGGATTGTTTCTACTTCAATTTCATTAAAGATTTGCAGAGTACTGGCACTAACTCTTCTAAATATCTCATGGAATTCAGCTATGGGGGCTGGGGAGATGGCTCAGTGGGATAAGCGCTTCCCTGGCAAGCGCAAGGGCCTGAGTTCAATCCCTGGTTCAAAAAAAAAAAAAAAAAAAGAGAATTCAGCTATGAATCCATCAGGACTATGGGTTTTCTTTGTTAGTAAGCTTTAAATTACACTTCGATTTTTTTTTTCACTGAGTTGGGTTATTCAGAATTTTTTCTTTTTTATTTTCCTTTGGTAATTCATATGTTGTTAGGAATCTGTCCATTTCTTCTGCTTTCCATCACATGTAAGTAAAGGTTTTCAAAGGAGATACTGATGAATTTCTGAATTTCCAGAAGATTTCGATTTCATGCTTTTCATGACCATTGCATGAACTTGGGTTTTTACTTTCCTTTTTGCTGAGGTTGGCTAGTTGTTTATTAATTTCATTTATTCTTTTTTTTATTTTATTTATTTATTTGTGTGTGTGTGTGTGTGTGTGTGTGTGGCCAGCTCAGCCCACCAGGGGGCGCGGCTGGCTGGTATGTGGTGCTGGGGGATTGAAC
>NW_004524995.1:109824-110734 GCF_000260255.1 Octodon degus
GGGGATTGAACTCAGACCCTTGCGCTTGCCAAGGAAGCGCTTATTCTACTGAGCCATCTCCCCGGCCCCATTTACTAAGTCTTAATTCACAGATTTGGATTTGTGTTCTTTGCTGATTTTTGCCTAGTTGATCTATCTCTTTGTGGGAATGAAGTATAAAGGTCCCCTGTAATTATGTTATTGTGTATTAGATTTTTTCATCTCTAATAATATTTGTCTTACATATTTGGGTGGTCCCATATTTGGATTTTAGGGAAGGGTCTACAGGGTGTTCAGGGTCTCACTACTAGATTGGACTCTTAGTGATTCTTCTGTTTACAGCCTCCCAAGTGCTGGAATTACAGGCACGTGTCACCACACCCAGTCTCAATCACCATCTCAGCGCACCCTGGGGGCGGAGCCGGCACAGCAGGCCCTGGGATTGAACCCTCGCCCCACCGCCCCACCACCCCACTGCCCCACCGCATCTGCTTTGCAAGAGCAGTTTGCTGCACTATCAATGCATATATTTATGATTGTTTTCTATTCTTCTTGAATTTTACCTAGTCTAATTATCTCATTTGATCATTGAAGTTCAATGTCAATTTTTTTTTCTTTTCTTTTTTTTTTCAGAACCGGGGATTGAACTCAGGCCCTTACACGTGCTTATTCTATTGAGCCATTTCCTTGGCCCCTCTACTGAGCCATCTCCCCAGCCCCTCATCTTCAAACAGAATAACTGCCTCTGGTTTTTTTCTGGGTTCTTATTGAGTGGAGTATTGTTTTATATCATTTTATTTTCAGTGTATGAATTTCTTTTTGAGTTAAATGTGACTTTCTATACAGCATACTGATGGATCTTGTTTCTTGAGCTCTTCTGTCATTGTGTTTGTTTTGATTAGTGACTGGAGTCCATTTACAGTGATGGCTA
>NW_004524995.1:111955-113202 GCF_000260255.1 Octodon degus
CAAGGACCTGAGTTCAATCCCTGGTTCTGAAAAAAAAAAAACAACTACTAGTTCAAAACTTTCTTCTCATTAAACTGAGAAAGTAGCTGTATATCTATGCTATTTTGTATATAGATTTTTTTCACTACAAAATGGTCATTTATATCCTCCCTTTTTTGTTTAGTTTTGTCAGAGATGGGTATTCCATTGCCATTCAAATATTGTACTACATGAATTCGACAAAGTAATGCAATATAATCCAGTAGTCTACAATAGTAGTGGGTTATCAATAGGACTGGTAATGTAAGAAGTTGTTGACTTAAGTCTTTTACAGCTCAGCATATTAATATGGCTTTACTTCTTTATATCATGAAAAAGGTGTTTATTTTTCTGTACAGACATATAGATGCACACATTGATGCCTAATTTGTTCATTTTCCAATACTGTTATTTTTACTAGTGTCATGATAACCAAAGGTTCAAGAGTGATTTATGGCTTTTGTACAGATCCGATGTTTTATACCATTGTAAACTACAGAGAATTTCCTTGTTTCAAATCTCAAACTCTCCCAGGTAATGGGGGCAGTGAAATGTTTGGGCTCAAGTCTGTGCAAAAGTAGAATATTTATGGAGATATCATACTTATAAATGTTCTTTCTTAAGCTCCACTACCAGGTCTATCTCTGCTTCAGGGTCAGGTTTATGGGTGACTTATTTGTCATCCTTCAAATAGGACTGGTACATATCAGTTCAGTAAGCTGCACACCAAGCCAGAGCCTCAGTTTACCTTACAGAAGGAGCATAGTGTCTTCTCATGATTGTCTGAGATCTTGAAATGTGAAGCCTTAGACCCAGTCCTAGCCCAGGTCCGGTGAGTGTGCGGAGAGTTTCCTGCTACCCTGCGCCGGTGGGACCAGTCCCAGCCCAGGCGCAGCGTGAGCCGGACCCTCTCCCAGCACCTCAGGCCGCCCCCCACACTCCGCAGTGCCTCCCCCACCCCGCCTGCCCAGTAGGATTTTCTGCCGAGTTCCAGGAGCCCCCAGACCAAGTCCTAGCCCAGGTCCGGTGAGTGTGCGGAGAGTTTCCTGCTACCCTGCACCGGTGGGACCAGTCCCAGCCCAGGCACAGCGTGGGCCGGACCCTCTCCCACCCACTCAGGCCGCCCCACACCACTCTGCCGTACCTCCCCACCCCTCCTGCCGAGTAGAAAATTCTGCCGACTTCCGGGAACCCCCAGACCCAGTCCTAGTCCAGGTCCGGTGAGTGTG
>NW_004524995.1:133444-135852 GCF_000260255.1 Octodon degus
GGTGCTTTAGACCACTGAGCCATCTCACCAGCCCAGAATGATTTGTTCTAATGGTGTTTGTAAATAGGATCTCAAGTCTACATCTTATACAGCAATTAACCACTAAGAAGAATATATGCAGTGTGTTATTTGTTGAAACTGTACTTCCAATTTGCTTTGAAACTGTCTCATTGCTATCTGTTTATCAATAAAATTTTGAAAAGAAAAAAAAAGTGGAATTTCAGTTTTAACTTATGACCAAAGTCTTGAGTTACGACCCAAATGCTGGCCGCTTGTGCATCAAGATGGTCTCAGATACAGATTGAACCCTTAAAGAGTCTGGCAGGAACATTATAACATCCTTTCCTATATGGGGCTCACTGAGAAATCCTGGGCCAATGTCTCTATAAGGGCACTGTGGCTTTACTTTTTTTTTTTTTTGGCAGAACCAGGGATTGAACTCAGGTCCTTGCTTTTGCCAGTCAAGCGCTTATCCTACTGAGCCATCTCCCCACCCCTGTGGCTTTACTTTTTTATCTCATTTTTATACTTTTCTGCTGGATTGTTAAGACCAAGATAAAACAAGAGCTATATAACAAGAAATGTAACTTGTATCTGGTAAGGTCAGTCAAATCCCCTCAGGTTTTACCCTGAAACCCGGTATAGCAGTTTGTAGATCCCTTGTTAGAGTCAGTCATGTGGATGAGTCACAGGGTACATCAGTCTGGGCTGGAAGTTGTTTCCCCTCAGGAGTTGGAACACTTGAATCCAAGCTCTTCTTGACTTGAAGGTTCGTATTGCAAAGTTGACCAAAAATCTAAAGGACTTTTCTATATAAGTGATCTTTTTCTTTTCTCTAGCAGCTTTTAATATTGTTTTCTGCTTAATTTCTGGGATTTTAATTATTATATATGTGTAGAGTCATTTTTGGCGTGGATTTTTATAGTTCTATTTGCCTCATTTAACTGCATTTCTTATTCTGTTCCCATTCTTGGTAAATTTTCTGCTATTACTTCTGCGAATAGTATTTGATACCATTTCTGTCAACTCTTGCTTTTTCATTCAGACCTATCAGTCTTATATTGGTTTTCTTTGCATCATGTTGCAGCTTTTGAATTTTTATTCTCTGGTCATTTATTATTTAGACCATTCTCTTTTGTGATCATTAGCTAGAATGCCATCTTCTAAAATTTATCTTTAATTTCATTCTAGTTTTTTTACCATTTTTCAGTTGAATTATTAATTTCCTTGATGTCTCTTTGAGTCTGTTTTATGCATTCAATTTCTTTCCTACATTGTTCATTCAAGGTTTCCATCGTTTTCCTATTCTCCTCTCTTTTATTGTCTATATCATCTTTAAATATATTGATAAATTTCTTCATTATGGTTTATTTATTTATTTATTTATTTGTGGGCGGCAGCTCAGCCCACCAGGGGGCGGGCTGGCATGTGGTGCTGGGGGATTGAACCATGGTCCCTGGGCTTTGCTAAGCTTGTTCTAAGTAGGTGCTTTATACCACTGAGCCATCTCACCAGCCCTCCATTATGGTTCTCACTCCTTCCTTATTTGATAATATATTTCTGATCTTATATCCTCTATACCCTCATGGATTTGTCTCTCTACTTGAATTGCTATCATTTTATACATCTCAGGTATGTGCCTTCCCATTTCTTCTATGTCAGTATCTGCTGGACTTGTTCCCTGTAAAATGGAGGTGAAATTCAATTTTGCTTCTTTGTCTTGTCATTTTCTGTTTAATTATTTTATTTTATTTTCTGTGTTGATCCTTGTGAGTTTTTCTAAGCTATGTCACTTGTATCAAGGCTTCTCTAGTGGAAGTATGTTCTTTCGGGATATAGTCTGTGTTTAGGAGGGTCCTTTTTTATGCAGAACCAGGGATTGAACTCAGGCCCTTGCACTTGCCTTATTCCACTGAGCTGTCTCCCCAGCCCAGGAGGTTCTTAATTTGTATCTGTCCTGAGAGCCTATCTTCCTCATGTTTAAGAGTGGAATATTGGTAACCATTTGCCTCAGTAACTGATCCTTTGCTGTAGGGCTATCATGAGCTTATTATCCCTGAGCTTCCCTGTATTGTTACAGAAGTGAAAACAACTGATTAAAACCAATATGATTTCTTAGCTAATGTAGTACAATTAGTAATAACAAAATCATCAAGCTTCTAAATTGAAGCTGACAAACTGTGGTAAGCAATGATTTTGTACTTTCGACCATGGAAAGCAAACCCTATAGTTCTATAAAAGTACAGATCATTAATTAGGAGTGTGTAGGCAGAGTGTGTTTCTAAGAAGAGTGGTTTTACCCTGTGGTTGGGAAATTAGGGAAGACAGTGCATAAAACAAAAATAACTGTAAAGGAAGTAGAAGCAAAGTTGGGAACAGGGGCCGGGGAGTTATCTCAGTAGAATAAA
>NW_004524995.1:136042-137978 GCF_000260255.1 Octodon degus
TTTTTTCAGTGCTGGGGATTGAACTCAGGGCTCTGCACTTGCCAGGCAAGCACTTATTCTATTGAGCTATCTCCCCAGCCTGAAAGAAGGAATATTTGAGGAATTATCTGAACTTAGTCTCTGGGTTTTAGGGGTGAAATTAGTATAGGTTGCTAGATTTCTCAGCAGCCTTCAAAAGAGAGAGATAACAGAAAAAATCAGGAGAGAGAGAATAAAGTAAAAAAAAGGAAAAAATAAAAGAAAACAGGAAAAGAAAGTAAATTAATAAGATAAAATAAAAGTATATTGAGAAAAGGGGGGTATCCCCACTCACCTGCTTCTATTCCATGTGTCTTTGTCCCCAAGCACAATGCTGGTTCACCTAACTTACCACCTATTAGCTCATATTTTAGACTTTTTCATCTCCCTAGTCTCCCCTGACCATCCTGTGCACCCTAGCCAGGATCCTACAGCACTGTTGGTGTTCCCCATGTGGCCTGGCCCAGAGAAGTAGGAGGAGGGGCCAGACACCTGGATTCCTGCAGGTGGGCTGGTTACAGAGTTCCGTGTTCTTCTCAGACTGGTTCTTGTTCCTGTGGTATAGGGAAAGAGGCCAGGTACCTAACCTCCTCAAGTGAGTTGGTTGCCAAATCCAAGATTCTTCCCAGGCTTGTTGCCAAATCCCACAATCAAACTTTGATAATTTAGAAGTAATGAAATTTTTAAGAAAAGAACTAATAAAAGTATTCTTTGGCTCTATAGTTAATTATCCATCTTGTAATCATTGGTAGGTATTTAAAATAATTAGCATTGGGGGCCAAGGAGATGGCTTAGTGGAATAAGCACTTGCCTGGCAAGCTCAAGGGCCTGAGTTCAATCCCCAGCTCCACTAAAAAAAACCCTAAAAAATAAATAATAAGTAATAAATAGGGGCCGGGGAGATAGCTCAGTAGAATAAGCGCTTCCTTGGCAAGCACAAGGGCCTGAGTTCAATCCCCGGTTCCACAAAATAATAATAATAATAATAATAATAATTAATAAACAAAATAAATGAGATAATTAGCATTTCCTGCAATCGAAAGCCCCTCCAAAAGAAGAAACTGATAGAACTGTACATAACATAATATTCCAATTCATGAATAAAAACTAAGCTAAACATTTGAATAATGTTAAATATCTATATTTTAAGTAGTTACAACATACAAATGATATAAGTGTTATGGTTTAGACTTTTTCAGAGGTGGTTGAAACTAGAGAGTATGATGCTGGGATTAAGGGGTATGATTAATAAATCAGCTCACTGATTGCTTTGGCATCATCCTAAACTCAGTAACCTGTATATAATATAATATAAGGGACAAAAAGAAGATTGTCTTGATGCTTGCTTTACTGTGTTCTGCCTTGCACGAACTGTTTGGACTCTAAAATGCTGTCTGTCATGTCACCCTGCCTGAAACTTAGCTGATTATAGAACAAAACCTGTATAAACTGTGAGATTATAAATATTTCCCCCTCTACCTTTGGGTTTCAGGTATTATGTCTCCACAGCTAGAGAAAAGTAACTGAGAAAATAAGCAAATATAAAAATTATAATTTTTACAAAATGAATCCAATTCACAGACACATCCTAACATCCCTTTCACAGTAAACATTTTATCTTATTTATTAGCAGTTCTAATAAATTATTTTGTTTAAGAACTCTAAATTATATCAGAATTAAACATGGTTTAGTAGAGAAGTAGCCTCACTCAGAGCTGCTCAGAGAAATTCAATGAAAAAAATAGGTAAGTGGAAGAAAGGGAAGGACGTACATTCTGAAACCAAAATCAATCTGATCTAAGAGATGTGTAAATCAAGCAAAACATAGATCTAGAACTTAATAAAATGACTAGTTAGTCCACAGAACTGCTGATGGGTTGCCTGACTGCAGGAGAAGAACTGCTGTTCTAGGAAGTTT
>NW_004524995.1:138493-156614 GCF_000260255.1 Octodon degus
AAAGAAAAGAAAAGGAAAATAAATGGATAGACTGAATAGTGAGGCTAAATCAAGCCACACAAGACAGACTTGGATATGAGGTCCTCTGCCTCTTTTGCCTCCCTCCAAGCAGAGTATACTATGGTCCAGTGTTGAATTCTACCTGCACGCCTGAGTAAGTGAACTGCTCCCTTCCTGATGGATCAGCCAGTTGATTTTTCTTTACTTTACCTCTCTTTCCTTTAGTGTACCAGAAAGCTCAGTGGAACATCTAGGTACGAGATGAAATACTACAGGAGCCCATAGTGAACGGCAGACCAAATCCTTCCTCCATGATCTGTGATTAGAGGGACATGGATGTTAGACACTCTGTGCTAGAAGACTGAGCAGCCTGTGACAGCAACCGCCAGAGTGGAGGGGTAAGACGGCATCTTAGCAACCCACCTGACACTGAAACAAATGACCTGAGAAGACAAGAGAGTTGTCAGGGGAAGTGGAACACAGGATGCTGTGCAAGGGCGAGGAGGGGACAACTACACGAGAGTGGGAGCGTGTTTCTGTGAGAGTAGCATAGAAATTGGGAGAGAAATTCTGACAGAAACAGAGTAAGGAATGAGCAAGCTGTTAAGAGACATACACAAAGCAGCATCTTTGTGAATGAACGCTCTGGCACCAGCACCCCACATCTGATGGCCAAGATCAGCCCCACATTCTGTAAATACTGTACTGCAGATTCCAAAGTGTTACTCAGTAGTTTTGGGCTCTCATGGATACCAGCTGAACTGTATTTATTACTGTTTGTTTCTTCTTTCCTTGCTGGTTTGATTCATGTACTTCCCCTTTTTAAACTTTTCTATCTATATATTTGTTCCTATTTGTCTTCTTTCTCCCTTTACTCAAATATCTCTCTTGATTTAATAATATTTTTAATAATATTTTTGAGGGACTGGGGAGATGGCTCAGTGGAATAAGCACTTCCCTGGCAAGCACAAGGGCCTGAGTTCAATCCCTGGTTCCAAAAAAAAAAAAAAAAAAATCTCTCTAATCTTTCTGGTTATCTTTGATAATCTATTGCTTACTCTTTCATGTTTTCTTTTCTACCCTCCACTCTATTTTTCCCAAAGCATACATGACTGTCTTTTGTCACCTAGCCTTGCTTTTACTATATTTCTCTTCAGATATCTCTGCTTTATCCACTATCCCCCTTAAATTTCCCCACCACAGAGTAAAGACAGTGTACCAAGGGGGATACATTCTGCATTCAAGCTCCCAATTTATTTATTTATTTATTATTATTTTGAGGGGACTGGCTCAGGCTGCCTTAAGGGCAGGTCTTGTAAGGCATGTGGAACTGGGGATCAAACCATGGTTCCCCTGGGCCTGAGTTTGCCCAAGCAGACACTTGAACAACTGAGCTAACCCGCAAACCCCCCTAAGTTCCCAATTTATGATGGGTTCTGTTATGTAACTCTAGGTATTGCTCCTTTGGTTAAAGTTACCAAATTAACCGTAATTAGCTACAGTTTGTCACTTTCTAAGCTCTAGTTGATAGACCATCAGATGTGTAATCTGGAAGGGTTTATTCTTGTCCACAGTTCTTCCCTTCTCTTTCTGCTTCCTGGCTTCCATGGGTTGCGCAAGATCTGTCATCTGATTTCTCCTTTGGATATATGAACCACAGACTAGAACCATGAACCAAACAAACCTCTTTTTCTTTAAGTTTTTGGTGTCAAATATTGTGTCCAGTGATGAAAAATAGGCTGAGACAATAGTGAAAGTTGCTGCTGAGGGTCATCCAATATTCAATGAATCTGGCCCCATAGAACTTTTCACTCTTCCCCCAAGTGAAAAGTAAAATAAAATGTAAATATTTGAATGGACTCAGTACATTGAAACAGCCACAACAGAATAAACAAAGACACCTAGGAAAGAAGAGGAAAATGATGGGAAACACGTGTTTGAAATTTCTGTCTGTTGTCTGCCAAGGATTTTTTTTTTAAGTCTGATGAATAATTTTATTTATTTATTTATTTATTTATTTATTTATTTATTTTTTGCGGAACCGGGGATTGAACTCAGGCCCTTGTGCTTGCCAGGGAAGGGCTTATTCCACTGAGCGATCTCCCAGGCATGCCAAGGATTTGAATGATACAGCAAGCATCAGTTTCCCCGAATTTGTCCTGATTAAGTTCTACGGTCTAGGGCAAGTATTTTTACTTTTCACCAAAATATGGCTATATAAAACAAAAACCTGGGGTCCGGGTAGATAGCTCAGTAGAATAAGCGCTTCCCTGGCAAGCGCAAGGGCTTGAGTTCAAACCCCACAACTCTCCAGCCAGCCAAACCAGCCATGAGGGCATTCGAAAAAAAAAAAAAAAAAAAAAAAAACTTTTTAAAAATCGAATTCTCTTACTTATATGTGCCCCAGCCCATTTCTTTCACCTTCTCTAATAACCACATGCCTTCCCTTTTCAGGGACTTAGCTCCCACATACTTCAGTCAGAAATAATCTCATTTCATTTAGTTTATTTATAATAATCTTTTACATAGGATTTCATATTCTCAGGAATACCTCGTTAATAGTCCAGAATTGATCTCTGGTGTATTGTCTCTTAAACACTGCACACTTTATTCTTCATAAAAAGCAAAACAGAAAAAATGTTTTCCTCCCCAGGAGACTATATACCCAACAGAGGAGGTGTCTGTGTTTTCCTCACAGCTGTAACCATCTCCAATGGTTACATCTTCACATGTCTGAGAAATGAAAAATTACTAAGTGGATCATCATTTGTGAACTGGGGTCAATGGATGATTGTCTCATTTGCTGGTTTGGAGCAGATTTTGTGTTCTGAGGTGGAGATAATAAAAACTAATCTCGGGCCAGGGAGATGGCTCAGTAGAATAAGCACTTGGCTGGCAAGTGCAAGGACATGAGTTCAATCCCAGGTTCTGCAAAAAAAAGAAAAAAAACTAATCTCTATTACATAATTCCTGACAGAGGCAAATGTCAAGTTATTCTAGTGTCCATTTATGCTTTTGATGTTTTTCTTTTAAAGATATTCAATTGTGAAAATTGAGCAGCAGCTGCACTTGGAGGGCTGCTAACTTAATGCTATTTCATACAGTACCAATTAAGCCTGTTTCATTCAGCTGTTATTTCTAATACAATGTGACAGGGGGGCCTGCCCCTTAGCTCAGTTCTTTAAGTGGCTGCTTCAACAAAGCAGTCAGGCTCAGGTTGCTGTGGTCCCCACAACTCAAGTCAGCCAAACCTGCCCTGAAGGCACTTGGAGCAGAAAATAAAAATCCTTCTAACACAATGTGACATATAATGCATTTTACTACACGGAACACTTCAGACACTGTTCTACATTCAGGGGTTTTAGCATTATATACTTTATCTTATGTAAGTCATGGTTAAAATTGTCTATTTCATAGGGGCCAGGGAGATGGCTCAGTGGAATAAGCACTTCCCTGGCAAGCGCAAGGGCCTGAGTTTAATTCCCAGTTCCACCAAAAATAAAAAAATAAAATAAAATTGTTTATTTCCTGTGGTTTAATAGCCATTCATGTAAGAAATCTTGGGCTGGTGAGATGGCTCAGTGGTCTAAAGCACCTACTTAGAACAAGCATAGCAAAGCACAGGGACCGCGGTTCAATCCCCCAGCACCACATGCCAGCCAGCCCCGCCCCCTGGTGGGCTGAGCTGGTCACACACACACACACACACACACACACATAAATATATATATATTAAAAAAAAGAAAAAGAAATCTTTGCCCTCAATTTTTTAATTGTCTCTTAAGTTTTTTTACAAGTTTTGAAACTTTTTGCAACATATAAGCCAGTGAATCTTCTGTTATAAAATAACCATGATACATGATAAGAAATGATTTAAAAGCTGACTCATCATCTTATGACCGTTATCTGTTTCGGTTTTTTTTTGGGGGGGGCAGAACCAGAGATTGAACTCAGGCCCTTGCATTTGTGAGGGAAGCATTTATTCGACTGAGCCATCTCCCTGGCCCCAACCATCTCCCCGGCCCCTGTATCTGTTTCAACTCTGGATAATTATATTTAATCATAAAGTTTCTGGAAGATGGGTTAAATGATGAAAAAATGGGCTGCCATGAACACACCCTTTATTTTTTATTTTTATTTATTTATTTATTTTTGAGGTACTGGGGACTGAACTCAGGACCTTGTACTCGCCAGGAAAACATTTATTCTACTGATCTATCTCCCCGGGCTGATCACACCCTTTAATTTCATTTTCAAACTGGTGCTTCATTCTACTGAGATCTTGGATGTTGTCTTTTGATAAGTACATGGGTAATTGTCTATAGATAGCTGAACTGCTTCTCCCTCTAACATCACTTTGCGAGGTCTACATTCATAAATTTCCTTTGCATTTTCACTATAGCATTAAGAATTTCTTTTAAATCCATGAATCCATAGAATGGGAGACAATTAGCCATTCCTCCTATTTCCAAGTAGTTTTCAGTCGTAGAAACTCCTGGCATAAATTTTATTTAAAAATATGGAATGCGTCACGAATTTGGATGTCACCCTTGCACAGGGCCATGCTAATCTTCTCTGCATCGTCCCAATTTTATAGTCTATGTGCTGCCGAACAGAGCAAGCTCAATTGTTTTTTCAAGATTTAAATTTTTATCCAGTTTTTAAAATTTTCTGACATATTTATGCTTCTAGATGAGACTAATTTTGCCTAGTTCCGAAACCACTTCTTTTGGGATTTTAATTGGGATTAAATTAAAGATTTGATAGGGAATGAATTTATCTAATTTTCATGTTTTTGAGGCCAGGGAGATGGCTCAGGAGATTAAGCACTTGCCTGCAAGCGCAAGGTTCAGAGTTCAAACCCCAGTTCTGCCAAAAAAAATTAATCTTTTTTTCTTTTATATTCGATTCTGCATTTGTATCTCTACTAGTATTTCATGGATTCCTCCACAATGATCTTCTCAATTTTTTCTTGATGCTACTTTATGTCCTTGTTGCTATTGTATATTTTTTCTATTGTCATTACCTTTGAATTGGTTGCTATAATCAGATTTTATTTTTTTGCAGAACCAGGGATTGAACTCAGACTGAACCAGGGATTGCCTTGTGTTTGCCAGGCAAGCTCTTATTCTACTGAGCCATCTCCCCTCCTATAATCAGATTTTGATTCTATTATACTGAATCTATTCATTAGTTTTGACAGTTCTTGATTAGTCTTAATATAAGAACTCTCATAATTAACATAATTTCATCCCTCTTAATAGCGATGGTTTTTTAATATCAACTACACTGCGTTATGTGTACTATCCAGCACCTTTCCTAATGGTTCTCCTTTAGGAATGCTATTTATGATGAAACTTAAGGGAATTTATTACCTGTCCTAAATTTTCTGTGCAGTTTAAAATAGTTTTGAGTTTTACCAAGTTCTTTCTGTTCTCTTTATACAGAAACAGTTCTTGAAATTGAGTTACTGGGGCTGGAGAGATGGCTCAGTGGTCTAAAGCACCTACTTAGAACAAGCTTAGCAACGCATCAGGGACCACGGTTCAATCCCCCAGCACATGCCAGCCAGCCTCGCCCCCTGGTGGGCTGAGCTGGCCACACACACACCACTCTCTCTCTCTCTCTCTCTCAAATAAATAATAAATTAAAAAAAAGAAATTGAGTTACTGGTATTGCTTTCTAAATATTGTACTTTTATCTTTGTTCCACATTTTGATGTGTAATGTTATTTTATGAGTTTTGAAGCTAAATGCCTACTGAATTTTATTAAAATGATATTTAAGGCTATAGGTTTGACAGTATTTTTGCCTATTAAACCTGAATGATAATTATCAGAAAACATGACAATTGGCATCAGGAACAATATTTTTTTCTCAATGTAAGTGAAGGAATCTATAGTATTGTGTTGATATGAAGTTTATAATCTTAGATTAGCAAAGATAGGAACAGGCTGGGGAGCTTGCTCAGTGGTCTAAGCACCTGCCTGGCAAGCTAAGGAACTGAGTTCGATCACCAGTACCATATGCCATGCAGCAGTGCTGGCCACTGAAACTGGACATGGTGGTACAGGTCTATAATCCCAGCACTGGGGAGTTTGAGACAGGATGATCACTAGGAGTTTAAGCTGTGTAGTGAGACCCTGTACCAAATAAATAAATAAATATTTTTTTAAAAGAGAACATGAGGGGCCAGGGAGATGGTTCAGTGGAATAAGCACTTCCCTGGGAAGCACAAGGGCCTGAGTTCAATCCCCGGTTCCGCCCAAAAAAAATATGAATTCCTTAAATATCAATACATCTTACCCAAGATTATTCCATGGTGAACTGTTATAGCTCTTGATATTTTTTAAAGAAAAAAATTAAATATTTTAAACTAATATGGACCTAACAGCTCTTCATATGTAGTTAAACATATAAGATGGGACAATTATAAGATATATGCACGATAGTAATATTATATCAAAAGTGGGTAAACGGAAGAGAATTAAAATTGTTAAGTTTAGATCTGTTGCAAGGACACAGAAGCTAAGTAAGTAACAGCAATTTTCACAGTAAGTCACTTCAAGAGAAGAAAATTTAAAAATGGTTGAGTTCATTAAAATTTATTATGTTTTAAAATTCATGCAACCTAAATACTTATAGCACTCATTATCTATAGTTTGTGTCTTCCACAATACAAAGATCAGTGAGAAAGAATAACTGCATGAATGAGTAATAATTGCTCATGAAAATTTTTCACATGAAGATACATTCAACAAGAACAAAGACAAAATTTGAGTTTAGGAAAGAACAATTTTAAGAGATTTGACAGCTTTTCTATAAAAATGTCAAAATTAATTTAGATAGTTTAATTTTTCAGCATGCTCTACATAGGACTTCATGAATAGTATTTTTTTAATACTGGGCATCGAAATCAGGACCTTGCACTTGCCAGGCAGACACTTACGCTGCTTGCTGAGCTACCTCCCCAGCATGAGTAGCATTTTTAAGTAAGTATAGTTAACTGAATTGTCAGGTTGTTAGCTGATGTAGTCATACTGCTTTCAGAACTCTGAACCACATAAAATAAAAAGAAAAAAAATGATTATTCAATGTCAGGTTCAAATAACAAGCAATATAAACTAAACTAAAATTTGTCAGTTGTTTGTAGTAGTTAATTTTTGTAGCTTTCTTTTTTATTAGAAACAATAGACCACATGCATTAGTAGATATTTTGGGTATTGTATATCTCATCTTTAATACTGAAGTCATACTGTAAATCTCCAACTTCTTATCACCAAAGATACTCTCATCTGCTGTCTCATTCTTGACAGATTTTGGTCTCAACAATAAATTCATTGGGGAAGTGTCTAATCTTCCAGCACTTATCAATGGCACGCTCATTGAAACCTGGGAGGAAATGTACAAAAAAGTGGTTATTGAACTTTTGTTGTATATGAAAAAGTACATAAATTTGCTCCCCACTTTTCCTTGCACTCTTATTCTTGCGCTCTTCTATCATCCCAATAGCAAAACAAATGAAGGAATGAACTGCTTACCTAGCAAGAGGTCTCTCCGTCGAAGGCGGAAGGATTTTCTGTTTTTGCAAAGTTGATAAATAAAGGTGCCTAGATTACTAACATCACGAATTTCTTCAACAGCAACCAGGTCTTCACGAACCACAAAAGTATGAAGCAAATATTTTCCCCTCTTTAAATAAAAAAAAAAAATGGAATGAAAACTTAAAGATATGTTAAGTTGCTATCAATAAAATGTACAATTTAAAAATATATTTCACTTTAAAGAAATTTTAGATTCACAGCATGTTTATTACTTCATTTTCTTGATTGACACGTAAATATTAATGAATGTTAAACAGATGTCCACATTCATACAGTGTGGACTGATCAAGTCCAAATTCATTTGATCCACTGGCCCCTACTCCCCTTCCAACTTTCATTAATATTTATAACTATTCTGTATTAAATTGGTTGGTTTTTAACTTTCACATATAAAAGAGAACAAAAGGGGCCGGGGAGATGGCTCAGTGGAATAAGCACTTCCCTGACAAGTGCAAGGGCCTGAGTTCAATCCCTGGTTCCGCAAAAAAAAAGAACAAAAGTATCTGTCTTTCTGTCTGGCATACTTTAACATAATGTCCTCCAGTTCCTCCCATTTTGCTAGATCAAACTTTTTATTCAAAAATTATTTCATAAATCAGGATGATATGTTTACAAACATTGTACTATCTCACTAAGTATGAGAAAAATGAACAAGTAAATAAGATCTAAAATGTACAGTAAGGGGCCGGGGAGATGGCTCAGTGGAATAAGCAATTCTCTGGCAAGCGCAAGGTCCTGAGTTCAATCCCTGGTTCCACAAAAAATAAAATAAAATAAAATGTACAGTAGTTATAATGAATTGGGGAAGAAACTATTCAAAAGAAAAGACAAACTGATGAGGGAAAGTGGAAAATAAAGAAAATATAGGGCTGGAGAGATGGCTCAGTGGTCTAGAGCACCTACTTGGAACAAGCTTGGCAAGGCACAGGGACAGAGGTTTAATCCCCCAGCACCACATGCCAGCCAGCCCCGCCCCCTGGTGGGCTGAGCTGGCCACACACACACACACACACACACACACAATGAATAAATAAATAAATAAAAATTTTAAAAAAGATTCTGCTTTCTTTAAAGAAAAAAGAAAATATATATGTAACACAAAATAGTTATACAGCTAGTTTTGTCTAGTTCGTTGAAAACATTGTGTCCTTTTATTGATTGGATAAGTTATCATACCTGTATCTTGTACTATGAATAAGTACTATAAAGACAACAGTATGCAAAGTATCAACTACTAACTGTCCTACTAACCTGTTTGAAAAATCAGTTATGTTTATCTTTTTCTCTTTAAAATTAAAATACATTATTTCAAAGAAATGAGGTATTTTGGCTGAATTCATTAATTTTTCAGAATTAGGAAGCAAAATAATTTAGAAATGCTCCTAGAAAAAACTGCCCTTCAAAATACATACTGCAAGATTGCCAAAGAGCTCCACCAGATTCTTTGGGGGCATAACAATGGAGGTATTCAAGGGCATCAGATAGCAGGTCCCCAGGAACATGTCTAGGTAAGCAGTCATTCCCTGTTGAGGAAGAGGAAAACTGTGTGAAACTGGAAGTAGGGGATGGATCTTTCTCAGGAGATGGAGGAAGGGCAGGAGGGAGAAATGAGATGAAACCTAAGAATTAAGATGTGTTATATACAACTCCACACAAGGAATGTACACATTATATACTACAATCACATACTAATATATAATAATTTGGAAAAAGTGGAAAATTAAAAGAGATCAACACTGCCAATTTTCTTACTACCATTAGAATAAACAGCTATATTTTCCAAATTTAGCTAATGTGCATTCAATATAAAAATAACGAAAGGTCTTTGTCTCCTATAATGTACACATTTCAGTATAAACTTAATATTTGTCATAAACCAGAAAAAATGGAATTCTAGAGTACCTCTAAGAAGTAGAAACTCACCTTTTCAAAGTCATGAATGATTGCTGCAGGATCACTATCAGAGAAAGTAGAAACAGGAACATCAATGATGACAATGTTGTCATCCTCACGAATGTCAGCCTTCTCCGTCACAGGTAGGAAGTAAGGCTCTCCATCAGGAAAGGAATTTACAGGGTCCTCAGAATCCAAGAAGTACATCTCTCCATGGTAAATGGTGCTCTGAAAGACAAAAGCAAAAGTCCAAACCTTTGAATATCAGTACCATGGCATTTGAATAATTTCATAAACTCTATTATGAGATCTGTTGATTACAATTTTCACTACAAAGAAAAATCAATCTTATAGACTGAAACACAGTTGCAAAACTTTCCCTAAATCTGCATTTCTCTGATGACTACTTATTTATTTATTTATTTATTTATTTATTTATTTATTTATTTTTGGCAGAACCGGGGATTGAACTCAGACCCTTGCACTTGCCAGGGAAGTGCTTATTCTACTGCCATCTCCGCGGCCCCTGCAGTATTATTTAAATTGACACTAAATGTATAACAAGAACTCATTCAAAAGGCTGGGGACATAGCTCAGTGGCATAAAAGCCTGCCTGGTGAACACAAGGTCCAGAGTTCAATCCTCAGTACTGAAAAAACAAAATAACAACTCAAAAGTATAATAATTATAATTATTCTTACCTTGGGCATGAAGTATTTGTAAATGCAAGCTCCACCAACAGTAAGTCCTGACAAGATGAATGAAAGGCCTAAGAGAGTAAGCATACATCTCCCAGAGGTGCACTCCTTTCTTTGGGCAGCAGCTTGCAGTGCCTGTTTATTGAAAACAAAAGCAAAAAAACAAAACCAGATTGTACTTCTTGCCAGTACCTATTTCATAAAGGTTTTTTTTTTCCCTTGAAACCCAGGATATTTAAAGACTGCAAGTCACCCTAGTCTAAAATCATTTCAATAAAATTTCTGATATCTAACAGAAACAATATTTCTAATTATATTAACCTTCCTTTAGCATTTCCAAACTCTAATATGCATTCTTAGAATCACATTAAAGTAGGCATTCAAAACAAGTAGGCATTCATTTATATAATGTTATATTCTCTTTTTATTTCAAATACACTTAACATGATATCCGGACCAGGGAGATGGCTCAGTAGAATAAGCGCTTCTCTGGCAAGCGCAAGGGCCTGAGTTCAAGCCCTGGTTCCTCAAAAAAACATGTTATCACTGTCAGGTCCTGCCCATTAGCTCAGCTGTTTGAAGTGACCGCTTAAACAAAGCAATCAGGATGCTGTGGTTCGATCCCCAGACCCTCAAGCCTTATCAGACCTGCCCTCAAGGCATACTGAGACAGAAAAAAAAATCTGAACTTCTGGCTGTGGACATAGCTCAGTGGCATAAGCGCCTCCCTGTCAAGTGTAAGGTCCTGAGTTCAATCTGCAGTACCGCAAAAAAAAAAAGTGATATCACTGTCAATAAATTTTTAAATATAGTATTGTTGACTACCATATAGGCACAACATATTAGAGCTACAGAGCTAAAACTGTGTTTTAAAAATAATTTGAAATAATTAACTTTTAGACTTTTACAGTAATATATTCACCAACTTTTTGAAATATAATTATTCTTCATTACTATTTTTAAAAGATTTTTTAATTATTTTTTGTAAATTTGCTTGCCAAATCAAAGGATAATTAAAACATTTTGAATTACTAACTAATTTTCAAAAGGTTATTTTTTTCAAAATTAACCTTTAAAAGAAAGGAGTTCTATAAGGGGGAGTCTATACTATTTCTCCTTATTTTATTTTATTTTATTTTATTTTTATTTCTCCTTATTTTAGAAATTAAAATATTTGGGGGCCTGCCCCTTAGCTCAGTTCTTTAAGTGGCTGCTTCAACAAAGCAGTCAGGCTCAGGTTGCTGTGGTTCGATCCCCACAACACAAGCCAGCCAGTCATGCCTTGAAGGCATTCGGAAAAAAAAAAAAAAAAAAAAAAAGAAAGAAAGAAAGAAAGAAAGAAATTAAAATATTGAAGTCAGAAATGTACATCTTAATATCACCCAGTATTTTATGTCTGTGTTTTGCATGAAAGGAAGTGTTTTAGAAGATCTGGGCTAAACACTAGATTTTATTTTTGATATAATTTAATTTTCTATTTTATGGAAAAAAGTAAAAAAAAATTCATAACAAAATAGAATAACAATAGCAAACATACTGCATGTTGTTATCTTTAAAGTAGTTGCTCGGGGCTGGGAGATGGCTCAGTGGAATAAGTGCTTCCCTGGGAAGCGCTAGGGCCTGAGTTCAATCCCTGGTTCCACCAAAAAAAATAAATAAATAAAGTAGTTGCTCAAGGTATAAAATATGGGCATAAAAATGTCTCCAACAAATATTAGCACAAACCTTTTTTCATGAACTAGGAGAAACTAGTAGTATATGTGACTTGCATTTTAACTTTCCTTACTATCTTTTCTCCTTTCCCCCATCCTAGTTCCTGTTTTCTTTGAACAATTTCTTCCCATTTCACAAATATTTATTGTACATTTCAGACTTTACTCTTTCAGCTTTTCATACCAGGTCAACAATACGTTTACACAAGTAAATCTGATTTATTTCACTTATGAATATGGTCTCAAGTTGAATCCATTTACCTAGAAAAATATAGTTTATCTTTCTTTATAACTAACTGGGGGTTGGGGAGATGGCTCAGTGCAATGAGCACTTCCCTGGCAAGTGCAAGGGCCTGAGTTCAATTCCTGGTTCTGAAAAAAAATTAAACAAAAATAAATGGTATTCCATTGTATAAAAATAACACATTTTTTAAATCCGTTCCTCAGTTAATGAGCATTTGGGTTATTTTAAACATTTAAGGATTAGAAAGTATGCTTCTATAAACGTGGACACACTTATACTGTAAACACTAGATATTAAAGTACACAACTCTACACACAAAATCTTCTTGTGTAATGGTGGTTTTAAAATACTACTAAAGGGGGCCTGGCCCTAGCTCAGTTCTTTAAGTGGCTGCTTCCACCAAGCTGTCAGCCTCAGGTTGCTGTAGTTTGATCCCCACAACACTCCAGCCAGCCAAACAAGCCCTGAGGGATTCAGAGCCAAAAAAAAAAAATCCTTAAAGGGGCCAGGAAGATGGCTCAGTGGAATAAGCGCTTCCCTGGCAAGTGCAAGGGCCCGAGTTCAATCCCAGATTTCGCAAAAATAAATAAATAAATAAATAAAATAAAATACTACTAAATAATTTGCTTAGGAATTCAAATAAGGATAATCCAAAACAACAACAAAAATGTAACTGCTTAACTGTACCTCTCCCACCACAGTGATAACTGGAGGGCTTGTTTTTATGTTTGTCAATATATTCCTCACCAGCATTAATACTCAGTGGCAGACTAAGTAAATCAGCAAATGTGGACCCTGATATTCAAGGAGAAAAACCATTGAAATAAGTATGTGAATAGAACTGTTTTACTTCTTCTACAATTGACTTTCATGACAATTACTCTGTGCAATTTTGACAAACATCAAGGTGATTTGATGAAAATAATTGTATGAATTTGAAATTAAAATAGAAAAGGTATGGACAGGAGGAGATTATTATTTTCTAAAGATTGTTCTTTAAAGCTGAAAATTTGATATTGTTTCGCATCTAAGCTTATTTCAGTTAACTCCCTCCATTGATACTCAATCTTTTTTTTTTTTTTTAGGTGGAACTGGGCATTGAACTCAGGCCCTTAAAAGTGCTTATTCTACTGAACCATCTCCCCGGCCTATACTCTAAATCTTAAATTTCTTTGAGCTCCAATAATTTTGCGCTTTTAATTATTTTTATTAAAATCTAATTAAATTAGGGGCCAGTGCTTATTCTCCCTCAGTAGAATAAGCACTTGCCAAGGGCCGGAGTTCAATCCCCAGTGCCACAAAAAAAAAAAAATTGATAGAAAATTTACTTTAATCTAGAGCTGGAGGCTTATACACTGTATATTATTTATTTATTTATTGGTGGAACCAGGGATTGAACTCAGGCCCTTGCACTTGCCAGGGAAGCGCTTATTCTACTGAGCCATCTCCCTGGCCCCTTCCTACACTGTATTTTAGATAATTACCTATATTTAGAAAGTACAGCGGCGGCTTGCTCTATCACAAAATGCCTTAATTTGAAATTCTCTAAGAAGCGAATTGCTTCTTACTACTGTGACCTTGACAGAATTTACATTATGGTTTCATTTGCTTTCTAATAAAGTTATTATTAAGCAGGGCCTACGCGTGAAAGTCTCAATTTCAAAAAAAAAAATCAGTAATAGGAATAAAGGGGTTTTTTGTTTGCTTGTTTTCATTTAAATTTGGTGAAGTTCAGGTGAAGTTATTGAGGCCATCATTTATCGTAGCTCTGCGCAGTGTTTCAAAGTCATTGTACACAGCCTCCAACATAATATTCTGTTATGTTCAACCTATGATGATCTTCTGATCAATATAATCACACTGTAGTGTGTGAAGCACTTTTGTCAGTGTCCTACAGTGTTCAGCTTTGAATGCAGAAATTCCTCCCAAATACAAAAAGGAAAGATTACTGAAGTAGACATGTTTTGAGGGGGGGAGTTATTCATTTATTTATTTATTTATTTTTGCTCCAAATGCTTTCAGGGCAGGTTTGGCTGGCTTGAGTTGTGGGGATTGAAGGACAGCCAACCTGAGCCTGAATTCTGTGTTGAAGCAGCCACTTGAAGAACTGAGCTAAGGGGCAGGCCCCCTGTTTTTTTATTTTTATTCGACATTACACCCACAGGCCTGGCTGAAGTATTACTTCTATATTAACTGAATCTATCTATAGTCATGGAGAAAAAAGGGATTACTCGTTGGCTACATTTAACTGTTGTCATCTAACAGGCCTCCCAAAAATCTGGCTGTCTTTGACGAAATTAGTAGGACAGCCACATACACTACCTTCTCTAATCAAAATTTCAATAGAGCAAAGTGGTTACACTGTTGAGTTTTAAAGTGTTTAGTGCATACCCTGTCATCTTTGGGGGCTGGGGCGTTGGCTCAGTAGAATAAGCGCTTGCCTGGCAAGCTCAAGGGCCTGAGTTCAATCCCCGGTTCCGCAAGAAAAAAAAAAAAAGAAAGAAAAAAGAAAAAGTGTTTAGTGCATAAAAGCTAGGTTGATTGCAAAGTTAAATACTGAATGTTTTCTTTCTTTTTCTTTTCTTCTTTTTTTTTTTTTTTTGCGGAACCAGGGATTGAACTCAGGCCCTTATTCAAGGGCTTATTCTGCTGAGCCATCTCCCTGGCCCCTTATTGATAGTTCTGCACAAACATTTTAGTATCGCAATTAAGTACATGATCAAATTTTATTACAAGGATTCTCATTTCATTTAGTTCATTCCTTCATTAATACTCTAAATGTCTGTACTTTTCAAATCTTCATACTGAACACAGTTAAGACTTTCTGAAGAGAACAATTTAGAAGAGATCTACGAGCTTCAGAGCTTTCCAGAGTTAACAGAATCAAAAGAAAATATGGTTGTTTTTTAAAATTGTTATTTTACTGAAAATAATGAGCAGTTTGCAAATGCTGCAAACATGGTAGGCACTTAAATAAAATAAAAAATTAGACTAAGTAAATACATTTTATTATTTTCTGAGGGGTAACTTTCCCCAGTTCTTGGCAAACCGGGTAGCTGAAATTGCAATATCAGGCATGCTTCAGAATTGTATGAGTGAAGTAGTACATTGCTCAACAAGAAATAGCTAAAGGAAAAGAAATTTAAAAAGTATCCCGAAAAAAAAAGTATCCCGAAATTTATTTTTACATAATAGCGTTTGCTTACGGAAATGCCACTCTAAAAGTACTCAAGAATTTTGCAGTAGGAGGGCACGGGGAATGCTCAAAAGCTGAATTAATACCAAACAAAACTTTGACAGCTCCTCCACTTAATGCTTAACACTAATTATCAGACAAACACTTAAGTGTGAAAACGCACACCTGCCCCAATCAATATAGCGGGTAATTAAACTTGACCTTTACCCCTTCTCCACCTTCCCAAACAATGACCCTAGAAAATCTTAGATTCATCTACCCATGTGAAAGTAAGGAAAGCAAATTTAAGTCTCTTGATTCTGTTCACATCTCGTGTATGTTCAGCCAATGTATGTTCAGCTGTAGATTCCTGGAGCTCGGGACGGCACAGCGTGCCTCTGGATACCCAAGTCCTTAGCCATTCTTCAGGTAAAGATCATATCAAGTTCCAGGCGTTCTCCTCAAGATTCCTTCCAACTTCCTTCAGGAATTAGCGGTAGGAGTTGGAATTCACAGAAAATGAAGGGACGTGTATATATGCAGAGGAGGACGGGGTGTGGTAGGCAGAATGTGTCGAGAGCACACAGAACTAGGGAGACAAAGCAAACCCAAGGGACCATCTAAAGTGTGCTCAACCCTGGAGTCAAAGGCCTCTGAGCAGCCTGCTATTTGTGGCCTGCCACATGTCCCTTTTTCTCCCTTCACGCACCCCAGTTTCAAATCCTAGCAGGCAGTAAAAGGCACACTTGGGATAAATACCTTGCGGGTCAGGATCTGCGCTCTGACTGTGCGACTCAGGAGGGCCTCCACGTCTCGCTGCGCCGCCTCCTTTTGCACCCCTGTGAGTGTCTTGAAAGTGACCTTCACCATGGTGTACCTTCTGGCTATGCAGTAAGCGTGGCTGGATTCAGTGTTCCAGGCTGCAGGTTGTAGGTGACCACACTTGCCCAAACACTCCCTAGATTCTCACCAGTCTGCCTAATGCGACTGTAAACACAGGTCTGGAGCTACTTATAGAGCACTCCCAAGCTTGGTGGGAGACTGTGGTGGGAGGGCCTAGGGAGGTGCTGGCAGGGGAGGGGCCCTCCAGTTCCTCTGCGGAAGGGCTGTGGGAAGGTAAATTGGCAGTGAAGAAGAGGAGGGGAAGTGGAGTCCTTGGCCCCTGGGGCTAAATGTTTCTCCCCAGCACCCCAGGCACTCTTCCACCTAGCTCTGCGCCCTCAGATAAGAACAAGCCGGAAAGGAAGCCTGTGGTGTATGATCTTTTTCTGCCTTCACCCAGATCACAATAGCTCTTGCCTCTTACTCTGTTTTCCCAAACTTGTGCTTGGTCCCCTGCAGGGCCCAGATCCTAATTTAGCGCCAACCCCCAAATCCTTAGCTCTGCGTCCACAACCACCTGGGCCCCGAAAGCATCTTTCTGTCAGTGTCCTGAACCTTTATAATAATACTTTCTCTTTAAAGAGAACCTAGAAAATGATTTATGGTTACTTGGCTTATTCTTGCAAGAAAAGTTAATTTTTCCTTATTGCATTTGTAAAATTTTAATTTTCCAGCCCAAACCAATGTTAAATCAGAAAGAGGAGGGGCCGGGGAGATGCGAATAAGCGCTTCCCTGGCAAGCGCAAGGGCCAGAGTTCAATCCCCGGTTCCACAAAAAGAAAAAGAAAAAAAAAAAAAAAGAGGAGGCTCCATCTCCTCAACTTGCAAAAGGGACGTGAGATTACAGAAGGTGGAAATCTCAAAATGAAGCAATAAAGTAATACAGATTCTTGCCCTTTACCGGTCAGGGAAACTCGAGGAATGTCTTTGCCAACTGCCTGTTTCTTTTAAGCTACTATGAAGCCCATAGGGAAAAACAAAGGTGTGTGTGTGTGTGTGTGTGTGTGTGTGTGTGTGTGTGTGGTATGCATGCATGAGTATGTGTACCTATTTATTTAGGATGGCGGGGGATGCAAATTTTAATCTGAGGTTAACGAAGCTCTGGGGTGGAAAACAAAACAAAAGCAATTCCAGAACCTCAAAATGGCAGAGTAAAAAATCATTGGAAAATTTACATGCACATCTAGGGTAAACTAGATATTTTTCTGCAGTTAGTCCTTCCAGATTAATGATACTGATAGAGAACCTCATGGCGTGAAATTTAGGCTGTAGAGGTTGGTGATTGTGTGTTGTCATACAAAGTTTATAAATAGTCCTGCTGAAGAAGACAGAGAGGGTTGTGTGAAGACAATACTAGAAAAAAAAAAACTTCCAACAAAACAAAACAGAATTTTCAAGAGAATTCCCCACCTACTTATCTACTTAGCTAAAAAGGCTTGACTATGGCAGAAATGCCTATTCGTTTGCACAGGAAATTCCAACTTGATTTCCTTAACTCTGAAACCTTTTCCTGTCTCTCCTGTGGGAGGCGTGTGAACGCTGCCTTAATTATCTTGGATAGGGCACAGATGGGAAGGTGGATAGAGGTGAACCACGCTGATCATGTGCTTACACAGAACCAGAACCTTATAAAGTAGATTATTTGAGTTTGTTTAGAAACATTAGCATTGCATGTTCCTTCACTTATTCTTGCTTAAGTCTGACTACTATAAATTCATATTTGGGAGCGAGGGAGATAGCTCAGTAGAAGAAGCGCTTGCCTGGCAAGCGCAAAGGACTGAGTTCAATCCCCAGTTCCACAAAAAAAAAGCCAAAAAAAATTTCATATTTGTCAGGCAAACTTCAGTGTAGGTAGAAGGAATCTCATGTTCCTAGCATGCTTTTTTTTTCCTACAAAAAAGGAACTTAGTAGTA
>NW_004524995.1:156735-164780 GCF_000260255.1 Octodon degus
CTCAGTAGAATAAGTGCTTACCTGGCAAGCTCAGAGTCCTGAGTTCAATCCCTGGTTCCACCAAAAAAATAAAATAAAAAATAAATAAAAACAAAGGTTATTTTGGTGGAACCGGGGATTGAACTCAGGCCTTTGTGCTTGCCAGAGAAGCGCTTATTCCACTGAGCCGTCTCCCTGGCCCTAGCATGCTTCTCCTTACAGTTACTTATTTTTTTTACACTGCTTTTATGATAACTCACTTATCCATGATTATGGACTACTCATCCTGCAGCATTTCTTCTGTATTCAGCATGTGTGTATGCTTCATTGCTGTTCATAGCAATTCTTGGTATCAATTGACAATTGATTTCTTCAGAAATCAATGCTATTAACCTAAAAATTTCAACCTAAAATGAATTTTAAAGGAGACTGAGTGAGTTTACAATAGAATGAACCACCTTTTTAAAAAGCTGCCTTGCCAGGGTTAGCAGAGCAAGTAAGCACAGTCAAAGAAAATAGAGTGCCTGTCAAGTGCAAGGGTTGGAGTTCAATCCCCAGTTCCAAAAAAAAAGTGCTTAAAAGGTGAGGAATAACATTATAGTGGGAAATGAAAATTCATTTCCTAAATGAAAAATACAACTTGTGTCATTATCTTTTTTTTTACTTTAAATGTCATTATTCTAATCTTCCTTATCTAGTACCAGCTTTTAAATTATAAACTGTAGCACCAAATATGAGGAAAGAAACCAATGTTTATAAAAGTAAAATTCACAATAGGTAAGTTTTAGAAATTTCTCTGTCCATCAGCAGATGAATGGATAAAGGAAACATGGTGTCTACATAATGGCATACTACTTGCAATAATCAAGGTTAAAATTGAGGCATTTGTAGGGAAATAGACACATCCAAAAAACATAATGTTATGCTAAATAGATCAGACACACAAGCCTAAATACAATATGGTTTCTGTCATTTGTGTAATGCAAAGGACAAGTGAAAAACAAAGTAAAAGACTGATAAAAGGAGTCAGGGAGATAGATCATTTGCAGATGGGAAGGAGTCAAAGAGACCAAATGGGATTCAGGGAGATGGCTCAGTGGAAGAAGTGCTTCCCTGGCAAGCACAAGAACCTGAGTTCAATCCCCAGTTCCAGAAAGAGAGAGAGAGAGAGAGAGAGAGAGAGAGAGAGAGAGAGAGAGACCAAATGCAAGAGAAGGGGGTGATTGGAAGTGAAAAGAAGGTTTAAGGTATATCATGTATGTGTACCAAATACCCACAATGAATATAAACATTATGGCCCAATACAAACTAAAAAGAATAATAATAACATAACTAATAATAAAAGCGGGGAGATTGATAGAGAGGAAAAAGGTAATAAAAACAATCAAGCTTTGTGAAGAATATGTACCTACTCCTTTGTATGAATGTAAACTTTATGTACTGCAAATATGTACTAATAAAATAAAGTATTAAACCAATACTCTGGCAAATGTGTTGAGACTAGGATGAGACTGTGATTCTGCTACCCACAGCCATTTTTCCCAAAGGCAACTTATGAAAGAAAAACTTTAGAATTCTAAATTTGCATCTCAAATACAACTAAAAATTTTTCTAGAAGTTCAAAGTAGAAGAAATCTTGGGGGCTGGGGAGATGGCTCAGTGGAATAAGAGCTTCCCTGGCAAGTGCAAGGGCCTGAGTTCAATCCCCGGTTTCACAAAAAGAGAGAGAGAGAGAGGGAGAGAGAGAGAGAGAGAGAGAGAGAGAGAGAGAGAGAGAGAGAGAGAAAAGAAATCTTGCAGAAGCTGAAGGTACCCAGTAGACATGCACAGAAGCCAGAGGAACACTGTGAGACCTTGGCAGCCAACCACGAGCGGATGATTCACTTCAAGGATGAGCACAAGAGTGTGTACATCCAGCTGAGGGAGGAGAATGAGAAGCTGAGGCTGGAAAACACCACCCTCTTCAGCCAGGATCTGAAAGACAAGGAGGCCAGATGACTGCAGCTTACCCTGTGGAGCTAGGCCCTGGCACAGGAGCTGGAGGCTCTAAAACAGAGATGCACCCAGGATGCCAGCCAGGCGCAGGCCCAGGAGAAACAGTTGCTGAAGCTGCGGAGCCAGCAGGCCTCCTGCCAGGCCACGGAGGTGGAGCAGCTGCGCGGCCAGCTGCAGTCTCAGGCAGCAGCCCCAGCAAGCTGTGCAGCAGACAGCAAGCACCAGCTAGGAGCTGCAGGCCAGGCCACAGACCATCAAGCAGGAGGAGGAGCTGCTGCAGCTGTCTGTGAAGAGGGGCAAGGGCCTTCAGAACTAGCAGGCGGAGATCCACCAGCTGGAGAAGAGGCTGGAGATGGCAGAGCTGGCCCGGAGGCAGGCCCTAGAAGGATTTGAGCTGAGGCCACGGGGCAGCCTGAGAGTCCAAGAGCTGCAGTGCAGCATGGACGGGATCCAGAATGCGTACGATGAACTCAGGCTGCAGTCAGAAAGGCTTCAAAAAGCACACTCTGGATCTTTTAAATAAGGAGAGCGAACTCAGTGCCAAGCTTTGCCATTTCCAGCCATAAGGAAGCCTTTGCTTGCCTATGCCCTTGGTAATCTCAGTATTTGTGCCCTCAGCATTTTGGCAACAGCAGAGATGATATTCCACTTATTATACTTGTGAGCACAAGAGGCAACCTAAAGAAATGCTACTTTACTGTGATATGGTTGCTCTTACTATTTTAAAGCTAATGCCAATTTTTAGTTCTACCATTGAGAGTACAAGATTTACCAGAATTCTTTCTCTACCTTTGAAGTCTTCTAAAATTGCTATTGGTATCTTTCCTAACCTGTAACTTATTCACTCAACCTCAGATGTCTTTATATATTTTGAGATTTTAAATTAGCAATTTTTATGATTTGAGTGAATATATAGAGGAATGAAACGCTCAACCTGAAAGATACTTGGAATTAGTTTGTGTTCTCTAAAACTGAAGAATGAATTTAGGAGTGACAGAGGTTAAGAACAGAATATATTTATAGGAGGAAAGAAAGCTTCTTCTTCTTCTTCTTCTTCTTCTTTTTTTTCCAGAACCGGGGATTGAACTCAGACTCCTGCGCTGGCCAGGCAAGCGCTTATTCTACTGAGCCATCTCCCCGGCCCAACCATCTCCCCAGCCCAGCGATTTCCCTGGCCTGGAAAGAAACCTTCTGTCCAAGAGAGGGACAGAACAGGACCCAAGTGGGTTGCCAAGGCCCTCCCTTTTCTAGGGGCTTTATAGAGCAAAACCATGAGGTGAGGTGGGTTGAAGGTGGAAAACATGAAAAGTCTCTAGGTGAGCATAAGGTGTGACAAAACTATAGTCAACCAGTAAGATTACAAGTACAATTGCTCAGGTAAAATTGACTAAATCCAGGACCACATGGGGAAGCAAGTGGCATAGCAGGTGGGCTTGAATATAGAACAGGGGTTTTTCGTGTAGGGGGTTGGGTTAATGACTTCCTGGGTTCCCTAAGGGGATAGAGATCTATTTAGAATATCAATCCCAGGTGCTTATCTTTAGAAAGGTATGCATTTGTTTGATCTTTTGTCTTGAGGTCTGGCAACAGTGGGAGTGTCTGTCTCACTCACAGTTGCAAGGTATCTGGTCTTTCTTCTTGGCTCCTGAAAGTCTAGACCTGACTACTTAGGATATTTTCCATCTACTTTGCCTACCTATAACAATATCTCCATGATCTTGATATTTTATATTAGCAGCTTCTATGATTAAAGTGCATCTAAAATATATGATGAGATATGCCATTATGAAAAAGAAAAGCACAATGAGGCACTGTAGGTAGGCAGGCTCATGGTCCCCTATAGTTGAGATTGGAAGCAAATACTTAATAGCATAGTTAATATTATGATTACTGGGCCAGCAAGATAGCTCAGTGGTCTAAAGCACCTGCTTTTGCAAGCTTAGGCAAAGCACAGGGGCTGTGGTTAGACCCCCTGCACCAGCCCTACCCTCAGGGCAGGCTGAGCTGACGGAGGGGGGGGAGAAAGAGAGAGAAAAAAATTATAATTACTGTGCAGAAAAAGATTTTATTGGGGGCCAGGGAGATGGCTCAGTGGAATATGCGCTTCCCTGGCAAGCGCAATATGTATCTACCAAAGTAAGCTAACTTCATTGTTATGCTTCCATAAAAGCAATAAGAATAAAATAAGTTAAATCAGCCAAGTTTTGTTTTGCCTGACAGCTTAGATAATATTATCTTTTCTTTGTTTTCTCCATCATAAAGGCAGGATTTAGGAATGAAATAATGCAAATATTATAGTTTATGTATATTGTACAATATGCTAACAAAAAATCTCTCTGGGGTAATACATATTAGCAAACTTGTTATAATTTATATAATATTCATAACAATTGCTTCTGTTCCACTGGTATATTTCCTTATGGTCAATTTTTTACTTTTTTAAAAAGTAAGCCAGGAAGATGGCTCAATGGAATAAGTGCTTCCCTGGCAAGTGAAAGGGCCTGAGTTCAATCCCCAGTTCTGCAAAAAAATAAATAAATAAAAATAAAAATAAAAAAGTAAGCTAAACATGTATATGCTTATGACATTTTTGTAGAAATTATTATAGAATTATAGCTAAGAGAATTAGAGTTAAGAGCTTTACATAGCTATGTAAAGCTCTTAAAGAAGTAAAGTTCCTAGAGGTAATTAAAAAGAAAAAAATACAGAAAACTACATTGTTCATTTTTTTTTTTTCGGAACTGGGGATTGAACTCAGACCCTTGCGCTTGCCAGAGAAGTGCATATTATGAGCCATCTCCCCGGCCCCAATATATTTTTGTAAGAAACTCAACAAAATCAAAAAGTTAACCCACTATGTATGCCAGCTTTCTGCCAAATATGGC
The DNA here is from genome assembly GCF_000260255.1 of Octodon degus. NCBI lineage: Eukaryota > Metazoa > Chordata > Mammalia > Rodentia > Octodontidae > Octodon > Octodon degus. The sequence goes on from NW_004524995.1 coordinate 161,595, forward strand.
AAAACATCTGAGACGATAAATTAAAGAAGACAAATGTTTTATTTTGTTTTACAGGTTTCAGTATGTGCTCACTTGAATGACCCTGTTGATTTTGGCCTATGGCAGTGAAATACTGATATACAGAGAAAATGATCTTGGTGGATGACTTCCAAATGAAAAAATGAAACTCTCGACCTGAAAGGTACCTGGGAAGAGTTCGTCTTCTCTAAAACTGAAGAATGAATTTTAGGAACAAATGGAGGTTATGAGAAGAATATATTTACTGGGGGGGCCAGAGAGATGGCTCAGTGGAATAATCACTTGCCTGGCAAGCGCAAGCGCCTGAGTTCAATCCCCGTTTCAAAAAAAAAAAAAGAATATATTTATTGGGGGTAAGAAAGCTCTTCTCTGAGAGAGGGACAGGAGGGTGGCGCCAAGTGGGTGGTCCCCGGGAAGCTGTACCTTTTAGAGACTTTATAGAGTAAACTACGCATTGAGGTGGGTCTAAGGTGGTGGAGAACATGAAAACTTGCTTAGGTGGGCATGAGGTGGGACAAAACTATGGTCAACCAATGAGATTACAAGCACCATTGCTCAGGTAAAATTGATTAAATCCAGTAACAAATGGGGAAGTGAGTCACAGAGAAAGAGGGAATGAATATGGGACAGAGTCCTTCCTGTTGGGGGTTGGGTTAGTGATTCATTTAGGCTCTTTTAAGGTGATGGATACCTACTTAGAATATCAATCCCTGGCGCCCATTCCTAGGGAAGTGTGTGACTGCATTTGTTTACTCTTTTGTCTTGAGGTCTGGCCCACAGCGGGGAGTGTCTCTGTCTCTTCCAAAGTTGCAAAGTCACCTTGTCTTCCATATTGTCTCCTTGAGGGCCTGGCCCTGTCTGATTGCCTCTAATATTTCTATCTAATTCAGTTGCCTTCAACATTCTGCCCTCTAAGGAAGTAACCTGAACTGCATTTAGGGAACCATAGATGATGACCACGCTGGCTTCTTCAGGCTAAAAAGTGTTGTAGTTGTGAACTGGCAGTCAGAGATACACTCCAGAGGTTCTATCTGAAGGCCCTCAATAGACACCAGTCAGTTTTATCTTAGGTGGGTGGAACAGCTTTAAATCTGGAGAAGACAAATGCAAAGAAACTATTAAACATGCATGGATCAAATAATAACATCAGGATAATTATGAATACTGATAGGTTATGGTGCTAGTAAGAATTGCTGAACCATTATGGTGGTCATCTAATATGGCTGAAGCCCTGAAAACAACAGCTCATCTTCCCAGAGACCACCTCCCCCCTTCTTCTCCAACTCATCCCAGGATGCAGTGTCCTTTCACCTTTCCTACCACCTCAGGGAAGGCCCCAGTCAGCTCCTTAGATCTATCTAAACTTCCCCTTCAAGTCCCACCCCTGGCAAATGCCATAAAAGCCTCAGCCTCCTTTTGTTCCAATCCAGAGAATTCCTTATCTTCCCAAATTCTCTCCATGTCCTCTAAGATAATGAAGTCCCTTTTCCTTTATAGTAAAGCCCCTTTCCCTTTTCCTTCTGTGTGTTTCTCTGCTGCGACACTGTTAAAACCTATCAAATACAGTCAAAATGACTGTTACCAAGTAAACAATAATGACTTCAAAAAAAGATGATAAAGATAGGGTCCAGGGAACTTAGCATTTTACATACCATTGATTTGATATCTAATATTTTGAATAGTTATTGAGACATTAGTAGAAGGATCTAGAATGTCATAACTTTTTAAAGTTTGCAATTATAAAAAGACTAGTTAGAACTTTTTGTAGATCCATTAGCAGAGATCTCTTAAATGTAAAGTTTAAATGATAGGTTCTTGCCCCAGTGTGGATTGTTGAATTATTATGGTGGTCATCTAATATGCCTGAAGCCCTTAAAACAACAGCCTGTCAGCTAGGGAGATAGCTCAGTGGAATAAGCGCCTGCCTGGAAAACAACAGGCTGTCTTCCAGAGACCACCTCCCCGCTTCTATAACTCAGCTCAGGGTGCAGTTTCCTTTTACCTTTTCTGCCATCTCAGGGAAGGCCCCAGTCAGCCCCTCAGGTATATCTAAACATCTCCTTCAGACTCCACTCCTGGTAAAAGACCACAAAAGCCTCAGCCTCCCTTTGTTCCAATCCAGAGAATTCCTTATCTTCCCAAATTCTCTCAGTGTCCCCCAAGATAATAAAGCCCCTTTCCCTTTATAATACAGCCTCTTTTCCTTTTTCCTTCTGTTTGTCTCTCTGCTGCAATACTTTAAAAAACCTATCATTAATCTCTTTATCCTCCATAGCCATTGGGTATTATCTCAAATAAACTGGCCAACTCTTATTACTGGGCCACATGAATGAGAGGATCTAGGGAAAACATTGAGTATTTTCCAGTTTGCAGGTGAGACCACTGGCTGCGTAACTACTGACACATCTGTATGAGCATTTATTAAAGTTTAACAGGCTTTTTTGTTTTCTTTCTTCTTCTTTTTTTTTTTTTTGCAGAAAGTCTTTTTTCTTATATTGGCAGTAAACGTAGGTTCCCTTGGGCTGAGAGGCAAACATGATCTTATCAATCTGTCTTTTTTACTATGAAACACTTCCTGAGCAATTTTTAACAACTGAGACAAATTTATTCCTGCAAACCCTTCTAACTGCTGTAGTTGATATCACATATCTGGAGCCCACTGAGCAAGATATAACTTTTTGGTTTTAACACCTCCTGCAGGCAACCCTGCCTAAGGAATGTGAGAGTAACTTCTCTTGTAATGAAGCAAGAAACCCCAAGAAGGTCAGCTCACCTGAGCTGTATGAGGTGGACAGTTAGTTAAGGCCTTAATATGTGCCTATAGACAAAAATCTGGTGGTCTCAGTAAAAGGAATCTTAATCTAGCATATTTATTATAGATTTTACCTGTATGATTACCTGGGTTTTGGTATCTTATAGGAAAGAACAAGTTTTCAGACAGATTAGAACATGTATAATCAAAGCATGAGCACTTGAGCTAATAGGTAAATGTATAAACTTTTTGAGGTTAGCAATCATAACCCACTAGCTCTTAGAGCCCTTTATGAATTCTGACAGTTTGCTGTAAATCCCTCTAGATTTAGTTATAATTATCTCTAATTTTGAGGACTCATGAAAGCCAGATTAATAGCTTATTTTTACTGTCAATGCTTTTTTTTTGGTGGAACC
>NW_004524995.1:166270-167512 GCF_000260255.1 Octodon degus
TTTTTTTTTTTTTTTTACATTGACAGGGTTTTATCTGTCCTTGGGGATCTGTTTTAGTGAAATACCTTTTTAAGTCTTATAAATGAGGGGCTGGCAAGATGGCTCAGTAGAATAAGTGCTTCCTTGGCAAACAAAAGAACCTGAGTTCAATCCCCGGTTCTGAAAAAAAAAATCTTATAAATGAACCACAATACATATTACATTTGTAAAAAATTAGTCTCAGCATCATTTTGAGTAGTTAGCAACCTGAATATGTATTACAGTATTTAGGATAAAACCTCTCCAGGATGAGAGCAGCTAGGCTTTTAGGCATAATTGAAAAGAATGAATAAGAGAAAATTATCTCAGTCACAACAAACACAAGATGTCTTCTAAAGTCTGTTTCTGGGCCAGCCAAATAGTTCAGCAGATTTTTTTTAATTTTGTTTATTTATTTATTTGTGTGTGTGTGTGTGTGTGTGTGGCCAGCTCAACCCACCAGGGGGCGGGGCAGGCTGGCATGTGGTACTGGGAGATTGAACTGTGGTCCCTGTGCTTTGCTAAGCTTGTTCTAAGTAGGTGCTTTAGACCACTGAGCCATCTCACCAGCCCTACTTCAGCAGATTAAAGCACCTGCAAGCAGGCACAGTGGCCAGGGGTTTGATCCCTGGGCCTGCTGTGCTAGCCCCGTCCCCGGCGCATGCTGAGACAGCAATTGAGACTGGGCAGGGTGGCACACACCTGTAATACCAGCTCTTGGGAGGCTGTAAAGAGGCGGATCACTATGAGTCTGATCAAGTAGTGAGACCCTGAACACCCTGTAGACCCTTTCCTAACATACAAAAAAAAAAAAGACAGTCTCTTTTATGGTGGCCTGGCTTCTGACAGCAGTAGCAGGTAACCCTGAGCTCTTCTTGGAACCCAGAGATTTCCAAGGGTCTATTTTGAGGCTGCAACAAAGGCAGCTTTTTTTTTTTTTTTTTTTTTTTTTGCGGAACCAGGTATTGAACTCAGGCCCTTGCTCTTGCCAGGAAAGCGCTTATTCCACTGAGCCATCTCCCCAGCCCCTTACTGCAGTATTAAGTTATCTAGAGCAAAAGCTATCTTTTGTAGTTCTTTCCTAATATGTGGATCTGACTGAGTAATGAACTTATCTGTAAGAATAAACATTTTTAGGGGTTGGGGAGATGGTTCAGTGGAACATGCACTTCCCTGGCAAGTGCAAGGGCCTGAGTTCAATCCCTGGTTCTGCAAAAAATAAAT
>NW_004524995.1:168607-171035 GCF_000260255.1 Octodon degus
TTTTGTGCGGAACCGGGGATTGAACTCAGGCCCTTGTGCTTGCCAGGGAAGCGCTTATTCCACTGAGCCATCTCCCCAGCCCCAAAATGGAATAAGAATTTTTTTTTTTTTGCTCCTCGAAGGATCGAACTACAGCAACCTGAGGCTGACAGCTTTGTGGAAGCAGCCACTTAAAGGCCTGAGCTAGGGCCAGGCCCCCTAGGTAAACATTTTTAGTAACTGGGCAAGATCTAAATTTGAAGTTCATAGTTTAAACTTATATTTATTGCCTAGTATCACATTTTATATGTTGGTAAAAACACTTTAATTTAAATCTGACAAAAATTTGTTACTCTTAGTGTAAGGCTCAGATGTAAATCACTTCCCTGATAGCTGCTATAGAATGGAAACTATTGTAAGGTGTCACAGCCTAATTTCTTTTCTTTTCTTTCTTTCTTTTTTTTTTTGCAGTCTAATTTCTGAATTAAGTGGTTCTATTGAAAAACTTAGGGAGAACTTCTAATTTACTAGTAAAAAGAGATAAAAGAACAATAGGTAAGTGGAGATATTTCAGTGGTCAGGAGCCAGTTTCCACCAAGCACCTTTAGGTGTCCACCAGAGAGTAGCCCTGGCCATGACCCCTCAGGTGTTCTCAGTTTCTGTTGGCCCACACAACTAGAGACCAGCCTCCAGAAAGGAATCCAGCTGTCTCTTTGTTCTACATTCCAGCAGTCATTGGCTTCAATGGGGATTCACCATAGAACAGCTGGGGAAACCTGTCCTCTGCTTCAAAGAGTGGCAGCTGCTCTAAGAGCATTTACTAGCTGGCAGAGTGACCACTCTTTGTTCAAGTTCTATAAGGGATAGTTAAAAGCCTGAATAAGATTACCTAGCACTTTATAGTAAAGTCTTTCAAGTCTACAACTTATCTCTTATGCACGTAAATGATAACTAGACCTAGAAGAAAAGGTTTGAGATGCTCCCTCACAGTAAATGTCTTTTGGTCCCATAAATGTGTTGCTTTTGGAAACAGCTCCTTCTCGTGTTACCCAGAAGTCAGTTCTCTCCACTGTGTCTCAGGTTTAGCTTCCTGAAGGAGACCTGCACAGAACAACTAGCTGGGACATGGCTTTTATATGTGTTCACCTGGACAGGCATAGTTCTCTTTGTCTCATCTGACCCAAAGAAGGGTTATGTGTCCTTTTTCTAAAATGACTTCCTGGGGCTGAGGAGATGGCTCAGTGGAATAAGCACTTCCCTGGCAAGTACAAGCACCTGAGTTCAATCCCCGGTTCCACTAAAATAAATAAAATAAAATAAAATGACTTCCCTCAGCCTCAGAGTCACTGCATGCAGAGGGTGGGCCGCAGTCTAGCTTAGGTCGGGCGCTTGCACAGCAGCTGGCCCGCGCTGCTGAGGTCCACGCCCACTGGGCCCATGGCAGTTCCTGTCATTACATGCTCACCTGCAGCTCAGGCTTTCAGTCCAAGCCCGCCTGACCATAGCTTCAGCTTTGGAGGAGTTACAGAATGATCTAGAAGAGGTAAAGGCCTTGCTGGAAAAGGCTACTAGGAAGAGAATACTTGATACCCTGACAGCCAAAAAATCCAAAATTGAAATAGCAATAAAGATTGAGATGCAGGGGCTGAGGAGATGGCTCAGTGGAATAAGTGCTTCCCTGCCAAGTGAATGGGTCTGAGTTCAATCCCCAGTTCAAAAAAAAAAAAAAAAAAAAAAAAAGATTGAGATTCAACAAAAATCACAGAAAAAACCAGAACTTCTTGACTATGAAATCCAGCCACTGTGGTTGCTCCCATCACAACAGGATACACAGTGAAGACCAGTAATACAGATGGGATCATTCAGATAAGTTTGTGAAAATATACATTATCTTAGCTGGAGTTCATCAAGTTCCTGCTGAGAATGTGCAGGTGCATTTCACAGAGAGGTCATTTGATCTTTTGGTAAAGAATCTAAATGGGAAGAATTACTTCATGATTGTTTCTTTTTTCTTTTTCTTTTTCTTTTTTTTTGCAGAACGGGGGATTGAACTCAGGCCCTTGCACTTCCCAGGCAAGTGCTTATTCCACTGAGCTATCTCCACAGCCCCTTAGTTTTTTTTTCCCATGATTGTGAACAACCTCTTGAAGACCATCTCAGTGGAAGGCAGTTCAAAAAAAATCAAGACTGATACAGTTCTTATCTTGTATAGAAAGGAATCAGGCAACACTGGGTGGAAATACTTAACTCAGGTTGAGAAAGAGTCCAAAGAAAAAGAAAAGCCATCCTATGATGCCGAGACAGATCCTAGCGAGGGATTAATGAATGTTTTAAAGAAGATTTATGAAGATGTAGATGATGATATGAAATGAGCCCTTAATAAAGCTTGGGTGGACTCAAGAGAGAAGCAAGCCAAAGGAGATTCAGAATTTTAAGACTTTATTTATTT
>NW_004524995.1:171225-188422 GCF_000260255.1 Octodon degus
GCAAGGGCCTGAGTTCAATGCCCGGTTCCGCCAAAAAAAAAAAATTCATTTGAAAGTCCATTATTCCTATGTTCAATGAAGTTGGATTTTTACAAAAAAAAAAAAAAAAAAAAAAAAAAAAAGCCAAAAACCAAATAAAATGACTTCCCTATCTTTGGTGTTAACAAACTCTCATTTTCTAAGGGCTTCATTTAGTTGGAACAGTCTATGCTTTTCCTGATTTTACACACCTCTAAAAAAGAAAATATAAAGAGGTGAAAAATTAGGAGTAAGGTCAAAGAAAGGAAACTGAAACAGAACAGGCCTGACATTTCCTCTAGCATGTAGAGGGGATCAGAGCCAGTCTGTTCCAGTTAAATGTGTCCTCCAAGTCTTTAAGAATGGTCACTGACTTAATGTTATTTATTTATTTATTTATTTATTTATTTGTTGGGGGAACTGGGGATTGAACTCAGGCACTTGTGCTTACCAGCGCAGCGCTTATTCCACTGAGCCATCTCCCCAGCCCCAATGTCATTTATTTTTTATTTTTTATTTTCTTTTTTGTGAAACTGGGGATTGAACTCGGGCCCTTGCCCTTGCCGGGGAAGAGTTTATTCCACTGAGCCATCTCCCTGGCTCCTCCTAATGTCATTTAGCTGGGAAAAGGAATCTCGTGTTTCATGTATAAGCATGTATATTTTCTAAGTCTGAGCTAGATTTAAGTCACATTTTACAGACGTTTACATAAAGTTCACTAGGAGGCTTACTAAAGTTACTCTCTCTAGTGCTATTGTCTAAAGTCAAGCAAGGAATATCAGTACATTTAGCAACTAGTTCAAATGCAACATACAGAAGTACAAAACAGTCATAAAATGTCCCATTAAATAAATATCGTAACCTTATAACATTTCCATGTTTTCACTTAGATTTACCAACATTTTGACCAACTTTTTTTTTTCAGAACCAGGGATTGAACTCAGGCCCTTGTGTTCATCAGGCAAACACTTATGCTACTGAGCTATCTCCCTGGCCCCCTGACCAATGTTATTAACAAAACCACATAAGAGGGGGCTGGGGAGTTGGCTCAGTAGAATAAGCACTTGCCTGGCAAGTACAAGGGCCTGAGTTCAACCCCTGCTTTCACCAAACAAACAAACAAACAAAAAACATATAAAAAACAAAGCATAAGCAATTTTAACAGAACTATGAGACAAAACTGTATGAGGCAAAGAATGAACAATTATGCACAATGAGCAAAAACATATCAACATTTGAAGCATAAAATTCTGTTCCTTAAGCAAGTCTCAATCCAGAATCTATGAAAGAAAAGCAAACCCATACCTCCATTCAATGATATCAGAGGGAGCCTCCAAATGATATAGCGAGAAAATGATCTAGGTGGATGACCTCCAAATTATATAGGGGGAAAAAATGGAACTCCTGACCTGAACTCATCCCTGACCTGGGATGAGTTTGTGTTCTCTAAAACCGTAGAATGAATTTTAGGAACAAACAAAGGTTCTGAGTAGAATATATTTTTTGTAGGCAGCCGAGTTAGATAGAAATACTATATATAGTTAGACAGGGCTACGCCCTTGAAGGAAATACCACAGAAGACAAGATATCTTAGTTCAATCCCTGTTCTGCCAAAAAAAAAAAAAAAGGATATCTTGCAACTCTGGGAGGGATGGATGCTCCAGGCGTGGGCCAGACCTAAAGACCAGAGATCAAACAAATGCCGACCTCCCTAAAGATGGGCATCCGAGATTGATCATCACCCTGAGGGAGCCAGAAGAATCATTAATCTGACTACTACTGGATGGCTACCTGATAAAATCTTGTTCTACATTCTTGCCCGCTTGCTACGTGACTCACTTCCCCATTTGTTCCTGAACTTAATCAATTTTACCTGAGCAATGGTGCTTGTAATCCCATTGGTTGACCATAGTTTTGTCCCACCCCACATCCACCTAAGCGAGTTCCCATTTTCTCCACCTTAGCCTTGCATGGTTTTACACTATAAAAGTCCCTGGAAGAGACAGCTTCCTGGGGACAACCTGCTCGGGCCCCCCTCCTGTCCCTCTCTTGAACAGGAACTTTCTTTCCCTCAGTAAATATATTGTGCTCATGATATAGGGAGAAAAACTGGTCTTGGGTGGGTGACCTCCAGACAATATAGGGAAAAATGATCTCCCGACCTGACCTGCACGAGTTCGTGTTCTCTAAAACTGAAGAATGAATTCTAGGAACAAACGGAGGTTATCAGCAGAACATATTTATTGAGAAAAAGAAAGCTCCTGTCCAAGAGAGGGACAGGTGGGGGGCCCGAGGGGGTTGTTCCCCAGGAAACTGTCTCTTCCAGGGACTTTTATAGTGCAAAACCATGTGGGGCAAAGGTGGAGAGAATGGGAACTCTAGCTTAGGTGGATGTGGGGTGGGACAAAACTATGTCAACCAATGGGATTACAAGCACCATTGCTCAGGTAAAATTGATTAAGTTCAGGACCAAATGGGGAAGTGAGTCACCTAGCAAGCAGGCATGAATATAGAATAGGATTTTATGGGGTAGCCATCCAGTAGTAGTCGGATTAACGATTCTTGGTCTCCCTCAGGGTGATGATCACTCTCCGATTCCAATCTTTAGGGAGGTCGGCATTTGTTTGATCTTTGATCTTTAGGTCTGACCCAGGGTAGGAGCATCCAGTCCCTCCCAGAGTTGCAAGATATCTTGTCTTTCGTGCTGTCTTCTTTGAGGACCTGGCCCTGTCTGACTGCCTATAATATTTCTTTTTTTCTAATTTTATTTATTTGTGTGTGTGTGTGTGTGTGTGTGTGTGTGGCCAGCTCAGCCCACCAGGGGGCGGGGCTGGCTGGCAGGTGGTGCTGGGGGATTGAACCGTGGTCCCTGTGCTTTAGCTAAACTTGTTCTAAGTAGGTGCTTTAGACCACTGAGCCATCTCACCAGCCCCTGCCTATAATATTTCTATCTAACTCAGCTGCCTACAACACTCATAACCTCCGTTTATTCCTAAAATTCATTGTTTGGTTTTAGAGAACACGAACTCGTCCAGGTCAGGTCAGGAGATAATTTTTCCCTATATCATTTGGAAGTCATCCACCCAAGATAAATTTTTCTCCCTGTTTCATTTTTATTGGGGGAAAGAAAGCTCTTCTCTGGGCTGGTGAGATGGCTCAGTGGTCTAAAGCACCTACTTAGAACAAGCTTAGCAAAGCACAGGGACCACGGTTCAAACCCCTAGCACCACATGCCAGCCAGCCCCGCCCCCTGGTGGGCTGAGCTGGCCACACACACACACACACACATAAATAAAAAAAAAAGAAAAGAAAGCTCTTCTCTGAGAGAGGAAAAGGAGGGAGGCAAGATATGGGTGGTCCCTGGGAAGCTGTATCTTTTAGAGACTTTATAGAGTAAACTATGCATTGAGGTGGGTCTCAGGTGGTGGAGAACATGGGAACTCGCTTAGATGGACATGAGGTGGGACAAAACTATTGTCAACCAATGAGATTACAAGCACCATTGCTCAGGTAAGATTGATTAAATCAAGTAGCAAATGGGGAAGTGAGTCACACAGCAAGGGGGCATGAATACTGGGACAGGGTCTCTTCCTGTTGGGGGTTGTGTTAGTGACTCATTTAGTCCCTTTTAAGGTGATTGATACCTATTTAGAATATCAATCCCTGGCGCCTTCCTAGGAAAGTATGTGGCTGCATTTGTTTACTCTTTTGTCTTGAGGTCTGGCCCACAGCGGGGAGTGTCTCTCTTCTACCAAAGTTGCAAAGTCACCTTGTCTTCCATAGTGTTTCCTTGAGGACCTGGCCTTGTCTGATTGTCTATAATATTTCTTTCTACTTTAGCTGCCTACAACATTACATCATGGGATGGGAACTTGATTGAGGAGACCTGTTCACCTCCTGATGACTGTGAAGAAAAGAAAGATAGAGGAAAAGAATTGGCTGGGATTCCAATATCTTCTTCAAGATCATGCCTCCAATTATGTAAGTTTCTTCACTGAGCCTTACCTCATAAAGGATCCTCCAGGTTCCAATTGTGCAAAAAACAAAAACAAGCCTTCAAAACATACTCTCAGAGGCCAGGGAGAGGGCTCAGTGGAATAAGTGCTTCCCTGCAAGGGCAAGCGTCTGAGTTCAATCCCCAGTTCCGCAAACAAACAAACAAACAAGCAAACCATACTCTCAGGACATGTTAAGATCCAAATCAACTAAACCTACAATTTATTCTCACTGTTACATTCTCTACTTGCCCACATCTGTTTTTCTGTTTGACATCTACCTCTTGCTCTGTGTGGGTGCTTACACGTGTTTTAGGGAAGATAGTCTCTTATGTCTACTTTCTCTAAATCACGTAACCATTCTGCATATCCCAAAGCTTTTAGTTGGAAACCTCCAATTCCCATCTATCATACTTTGTATGCTGATACTATCTATATAACATGTGGTAGTCAAGTTCTTCTCATAGCATACTCCTACATAAGCTGGAAGAATATTGGCATTACTTGAAGTCCTGATCATAATTTCTGCGCTCTTTTTGAGTAGACGTATCTATGAAATTTCTAGTTTTGGCTTGACATCCAGGTGGGAAATATGAAAATACACTGCGAAGACAGATTTGTTTTTGTGCCTCTACAGTGACAACAGAAATTGTAGAATTGACTTTTTCTGAGAATGAAATAGGTTTGTATAGTCCTATTACTTTAAGAAGGATCTTGTGTGGGCCTGCCCATTAGCTCAGTTGTTTAAGTGCCTGCTTAAAGAAAGAACTAATGCTCAAGATGCTGTGTTTCAAACCCAGATACTCACCCAAAACCAGAAATGCCCTCAAGGCATCTCCAGGCTGCCAAAAAAATTATAATAATAAAAAATAAAAAGGATCTTGAGGGGCCAGCAAGATAGCTCAGTAGAGTAAGTGCTTGCCTGGCAAGTGTAAGGGCCTGAGTGCAATCCCCTGTTCCACCAAAAATAAATAAAAAATAAAAAGGGTCTTGCTATATCAGTTAGTGCTTATTAGAGAAACAGATTTAATGCAAGATATACAAATATATAAGAATTTAAAAGATTGATTTACAGTGACTACCCACAAAGAGTGCAGGTGTGTTTGCACACTGGAGATTCAAAGGATCCAGTCAAAGGCCTGGAGTTCACTGTAATGTCACATGTGAGTCCGCATCAGGAAGAATGAAGTATCTGTGCTGGAAAGTTGAAGACAATGTCTAAGATGAAGGTGAAGACTGGAGTTTCTCTGAAGAAACAAAAGCAATCCTCCCTTCTTCCTTTCCTTTTCATACCATTGTGTAATTCTTTTTTTTTTTTTTTTTTTTTTTTTTTTTGGCAGAACTGGGGATTGAACTCAAGTCTCTCGCGCTTGCCAGGCAAGCACTTATTCTACTGAGCCATCTCCCTGGCCCCAAGTAACTCATTTTAAGGGGATTCTTTCATACCCAGAACTATGCTGAGCCAATTTAGCTGGGCATTTCTTTTTTTTTTTAATTTTATTTATTTATTTGTGTGTGTGTGTGTGTGTGTGGCCAGCTCAGCCCACCAGGGGGCGGGGCTGGCTGGCATGTGGTGCTGGGGGATTGAACCGGTCCCTGTTGCTTTGCTAAGCTTGTTCTAAGTAGGTGCTTTAGACCACTGAGCCATCTCACCAGCCCTAACTGGGCATTTCTTATTCATTTTGACACAATCAATTAACTAACAGAATTTCCACCTGTCAACTTGACAACCAGACACATTTCTTCAAGCCAGATACAAAGACAAGTGCATAATTATGCCTAACATATTATAACTATCCTGCATATAAATAAAAGTGTGCAAATTTCTTTCACAGACTAGAAGGCAAATTTTCCTTGAGAAACTCTTGCATTTAACATTTCATAACTTGAACATTATGAGATAGGTGTAATAGTATTTAAGAAACCATATGATATCGATCAACATTATATTACATTGAGAGCATATAAGGACAGACCTATTACAATTACAATCTTTGTTTCTTTTGTTTGTTTTTTTGGTGGAACCAGGGATTGAACTCAGGCCCTTGTGCTTGCCAGGGAAGCGCTTATTCCACTGAGCCATCTCCCCAGCCCCTACAATCATTGTTTCTGTAGCTGGTATTTCTTAATAATTTATGCTACATGTTCTGCATTTCTCTGGGCTTCAGCAAGCACCTCAGCAGGTTTTGGGTTTTCCCCTGGTGGTGTAGCATGTACTTTCATTCCTGAAGGTTCTGGAACATTTGTCATTCTCCCTGGATTGGGTTGTTGTAGTTTCTCATTGACTTTAATAACTAGTTATGGTAATTACCTAAAGAATCTCCTGCACTCTAAGTATATTCTTCACTTCCTCTATTGTGGAGTAATAGTTCAATTTCCTCTTGTTAGTCTGGGTCAGTCAACCCTGCCAACACTATGACTCCCAAGTGAGCTTTTTTCGGGCTGCTGAGATGGCTCAGTGGTCTAAAGCACCTACTTAGAACAAGCTTAGCAAAGCACAGCGACTGCGGTTCAATCCCCCAGCACCACATGCCAGCCAGCCCTGCCCCTGTTGGGCTGAGCTGGCCACACACACACACACACACACACACACATAAATAAGTTAGCTTTTTTCCTCAGAACTGTGAGACCAAAATGACCAGGGAAAGTCTTAGCTTGCAAGTCAGTGGTAGCATTGTTATGCTTTCTGGTATAAGCTTTCTCCCCTCTGGAATTAAGATTTATAATTCCATAAGGAATTAGTATAAGGGCATAGAAACATACAGGAAGGGGCTGGGGAAATGGCTCAGTGGAATAAGTGCTTCCCTGGCAAGTGCAAGGGCCTGAGTTCAATCCCCAGTTCCAAAAAAAAAAAAAAAAAAAAAAAAAAGAAACATAAGGGAAAATTTTGCCTATGGAAATACTGGAAATAATGGTGAGTGATACCATTCTCACTCCTATCCCTTGATTCCTAGACTCCTGAATCCTGCCTATGGGAGACACAGCACTATACCGTGGATGCTGACTCAATTGGTATATAATATTTTGAAGAGCCTTTTCCCAGTCCTAAATGATATTGCCACCTAAGCAGAACTGTAACTGTTTTCAAATAACCATTACTACATTTCTGTCAATCCAGCCATTTCTGCATGGTGAAGAGCATGGTAAGACCAGTGAATTCCATTAACATGAACACACTGCCTTACTTCTTTACCAGTAAAATCTGTTCTTTTGTCAGAGTGCATACTGTATGGAATTTTTTAATTATTATTTTTTTCCATAATTTTATTGAGAAATAGTAAGACCCTGTTTTATTTTTATTTTATTTATTTATTTTGGTGGAACAGGGGATTGAACTCATGTCCTTGCACATGCCAGCCAAGCGCTTATTCTACTGAGCCATCTTCCTGGCCCCTGAGTTTTAGTTTTGGTAAAAGGACTATGTGCTCGAAAGGAAAAGCTATATCAGAATAAGTGCCTATGGCAGTAAGGTCAAAGCTTAAGTACCAGGGATTGAACTCAGGACCCTGTAATTGCCAGGCAAGCACTTATTCTACTGAGCTATCTCCCTGGGCCCTTAATGCTTTTCATGATGGAAATCGTTTAACATAATCAACCTGCCACCAGGTCACAGGCTGATCACCATGGAGAACTGTGCCATATTGGAGATTCATTGTTGGTCTCTGTGCTGTGATCTTGGTCTCTCAACACTGTTTGCAGCCAGATTAGCCTTGGTGGGTGGGAGTCCATGTTACTGAGCCCATGCATAACTTCTATGCCTGCCACTATGGTTTCTTTCTTTCTTTCTTTTTTTTTTTTTTTTGGCGGAACCAGGGATTGAACTCAAGCCCTTGCACTTGCCAGGGAAGCACTTATTCTACTGAGCCATCATCTCCCCTGCCCTCCACTATGTTTCTGATGGACCTTATGGAGAAGAAGGGAGAAGAAGGTATTTTCCAAATCTGCATACCAAGTGTCAGAAAATGTGGCATTCTGTTTAAGCAAGAACACATCTGGTAGAGCAGCTGCAATTAGTCACCACTTGATTCAGTTTTCAGTAGTCTATCATCATTCTCTAAGATCAATTTTTCTTCTGTACAGGTCACATAGAAGAATGATCACCTTATTTGGGTGTTGAGGGCGAAAGAGATGAGTTTTGTGTGGAGGGAGCAAAGTGTATCATGTATGTGCCATAGCCTTCTGAATCAGATATCCACAGATGTATCTGCTTTCTAAGCATAAACTAGAAGTGAGGAGGTGCTGAACATTTTTTTCAGTCTCACCTCCAAATATTGTTGTCTCATTATTACTGGGGCAAATATTTGACAATCAAAATTAGGGAAGGAAAGGTTTATTTAGCTCACAGATATTGGAAGTTTCAGTCCACTTAGCTGGCTCCAAGGCAGCATTTCACATGGCAGAGAGCAACCTTTCATAGCAGTAGCAAAAAGCAGAGAGCTAGGAGAAACAGCAGCTCAGGCAGATAGCTAGCCTCTCTTCCTTCCTTATATTATAATAAAAATTACCTGCCCCAGGGCAGGTGTAGCGTCTACACCCACAACAATCAATCAGAAACTCTAGAAGCTGCCCAATGACTGCATGAGGCTTTGGGGTGACACCTAGACATAAACGATAACCACGGCTTTCTTTCAAAGTTTCTACCTGCTCTGTTGAGAATTTCACTTCTATTTATTTTACTATCTTCTTTTTTTCTTTTGAAAATTTTTATTCATTTTGATGAGAAAAAAGATAGAACAGTGATGAAACAGATTGAATACAGGTCAGTAGGATGTTTACAATAATTAATACATTGCATATTGTTGTCTTCTTAGTAGTAATTCATAGGACAAGATGTAGACATGATATCTTGTCTAAACAATATTAGTAAAAACTTTTATTCTCAGTGAACTAAAAGAAAATAGCTGTATATCTATCTTAACTCTCTTGTTTTTTTTTACTTTATTTCTTCTAGAATTTGTTTTTTTTTCAAAGTTTTATTGATAAACACATAGCAATGAGACAGTTTCAAATCAAATGGGAAGTACAGTTTCAACAAATGATACACTGCATATATTCTTCTTAGTGGTTAATTGCTGTACAAGATGCGGACTTGAGATCCTATTTATAAACACCATTAGAACAAATCATTCTATTCATTAAGAGAATGCAACTATATATCTATCCCAGCCACTTTGAATACACAGATACAAAATGGACATTCATAGACATACCCCATTTTTCTAAGTTCCGTTATTGAATATTATACGTGTGTAAACTCAGCAAAATATTCTAAAAGAGTCCAGTAGCCCATAATAGCATTGGGTCTTCTGTTTAACTGGCAATGTCAGAAATTATTGACCTGAGTCCCCCACAGCTCAACTTAACAGCATGGCTTTATTTCCTATATTTCGTCTTCATACTTTTCTACTGGATGGTTAAGACCAAGGTAAAACAGTACCTATGCAACAAGAGTTGTAGCTTTTTGGTCTGAGAAGGTCAGTGAAATGTCCTCAGGATTTATCCTGAGATCCTGTACCTCAGATTGTAGAACCTTTGTCAGTGCATCCATGTGGATGAGTCACGGTCATTGCTTGGCCAATGTGCTCTCTGTGAAAGCCTGAGAGAGTGTCTTCTCCCCATGTGATTCTCCTTAGGCACACTCTACATCATTGATCACTTTCCTCTTTGGCCCCATAATCTTCTTGATCAGAAAATTTGGGACACTACTGAGGTACATGACGTTACAGTACAAGTTCTCATATGTCCTGAGTCTTAATTGACCTTAGAAGACTAGGGCCAAAATGTTGGCTTTCCTTGTAGCCCTCCTTTTTCTCTAATTTTGGTCTGCAAACTTAGGTTGTTAACCATCCAGAAGACAAGCTTATTGTTATTATCAAATGATTTAGGCTATCAAGCTTAACCTCACTATCTCACTGCATTTCAAACATCTTAGGCATAATAAGAAACAGGTATTTTTCATCAAGTATTGATATGTTGAACTTTAAGTCCCTATATAATATGATAAAAAACATTTAAAAATTAGATTATATTTTAAAAATAGGATAAAGAATTCTATGCTTCTCATGTTTGCCCATAAGTCCAAAAATCTCACCATATACAACCTTGAAGCAGGACAGTCCCACAATATTCCTTTTCCTGTCTCTTGCTTTCATTCACCAACCCCTTCTTCTTGAACATCCACCTATCCGAGAGACATCTTAGCAGTAACTGGCATGTCATGACAAGCAGCCCGTGTTCAGAATACCACAATGACAGGCACTCCCAATATGAAACCACTATTACAAATTACCATCTGCAGTGCAGTAGCTTAGTTCACAGATATCAGTATATATAGTTAGTCAGGGTTCCAGGAACTTTTATAGAGTAAGAACATGAGGGGAAACAGGTCTAAGGTGGTGGAGAACATGAGAACTCACTTAAGTGGGCATGAGGTGGGACAAAACTATGGTCAACCAGTGAGATTACAAGCACCATTGCTCAGGTAAGATTGATTAAATCCAGTACCAAATGGGGAAAGGAGTCACGTAGCAAGTGGGCATGAATACCAGGACAGGGTCTCTTCCTGTTGGGGATTGGGTTAGTGACTCATTTGGGCTCTTTCAAGGTGATTGATACCTATTTAGAATATCAATCTCTGATATGCATCCCTAGGAAAGTATGTAGCTGTATTTGTTTTCTCTTTTGTCTTGAGGTCCATCTCTTCCAAAGTTGCAAAGTCACCTTGTCTTCCTTCTTGTCTCCTTGAAGGCCTGGCCCTGTCTGACTGCCTATAATATTTCTATGTAATTTAGTTGCCTTCAACATTCTCCATTATAGGGGGCAGCGAGATGGCTCAGTGGAATAAGCGCTTGCCTGTCAAGCACAGGGGCCTGAGTTCAATCCCCAGTTCTGAAAAAAGAAAGAAAAGAAAAACATTCCCTCTCTGAAGAAGTAACCCAAACTGCTGTGAGAGAACCATGGGTGATGATCACTCTGGCTTCCCAGAGGTTTTATCTAAAGGCCCTCAATAGACATCAGGCATTTTTATCTTGGGTAGTTGGAATAGCTCTAAGTCTAGAGGAGACAAACCAAAGAAACTATCAAACATGCATGGGCCAAATAATATAACATTAGCAGGACAAGACTGAGGTTGTCATGGGTCTTTGCCTCTCAGCCTGAGAGAACCCATGTTAACTGCAAATATAAAGTGAAAGCCTATTAAAGTTTTAATAGATGCTCATGCAGATGTGTCAGTTACCCAGCCAGTGGACCCACTTGCAAACTGGAAAGTACTCAGTGTTTTCCATAAGTCTTGTAATTCATGTGATCCCACTAATAAGAGTAGACCAATTTATTTGCAATAATATCCAATGGCCATGGAAGATAAAGGGATTAAACCTCACATTTAAGAGATCTTTGTTAATGGACCTATAAAAGTTCTGACTAGTCTTTTTATTTATTTTTTTAATTTTTATTTGTATTTTAGTAAGGGTCTATAGGGTCTCACTACGTAGAGTGGACTCATAGTTATCCACCTGTGTTCAGCTTCCCAAGACCTGGTATTATAGAGGTGTGCCACCACACTCAGTCTCAATTGCCATTTCAGGGTGCCCTGGGGATGGGGCCAGCATGGCATGCAAGGGATTGAACCCCAGCTGCTGCATCTGCCTAAGCAAGTGCTTTAATCTGCTGAGCTATTTGGCCGGCCCTTCTGACTAGTCTTTTTATAATTACAAACTTTGAAAAAGGTTATTACCTTCCATATACTTCTGCTAATATCTCAATAGTGGTTCAAAATATAAAGTATCAAATCACTGGCATGTGAGATGCTGAGGTTCCCCAGACCTTATCTTTATCATTTTTATGGGAAGACATTACTGTCTAGTTGGTGAAAATTATTCTTTTTTTTTTTTTTGGGTGGGAACAGGGGATTGAACTCAGGCCCTTGGGCTTGCCAGGCACATGCTTATTCAACTGAGCTGTCTCCCAGCCCCCAATTATTCTTGACTGTATTCATAATTTACCGCTTCTTATATGCTTATCATTAGACATCAGTCCAGTATGCAGCATCCTGATGGTCACTAGGTCATTGTGGACTCTGCCATTTCTGTTTTTTTTTTGTGTGGAACTAGGGATTGAACTCAGGCCCTTGCACTTGCCAGGGAAGCACTTATTCCACTGAGCCATCTCCCCACCATGCCCACTTCTGTTTTTATAAACACATCTAAAAATCTCTTTACAGGGGCTGGGGAGATGGTTCAGTGGAATAAACACTTCCTGGCAGGTGCAAGGGTCTGAGTTCAATCCCTGGTTCTGCCAAAAAGAAAAAAGTATTGAAATATTAAGTTTTTTCAGACATCTAATCACTCAGAGAAATCCTCATGTCACATTTTGGAAATGCACTATTTTCACACCTCACTACCCTTCAGAAAACTCAAGTACCAAATATTTCAAGTAAGTTCTCCTGGCCAGTCAAGAATGCACATTGGTTTTAGGCATGTGTCTGGAGAAAAATGGGTGCAGCCTCTGCATTTGCCACTTTCTTCTGTTGCACTGAGACTTTGCATGCCCTTTGTCATTTAATTTTATAGGTTGCTCAACTAGAAGAAAAGTAGCTGTCCTTACTCTGCATCATTTAATATTGATTATGGAACTTATTGAAACAATAGAATGTGAATCAGTGTAGAAATGTAACCTTTTAGTTTAAACCTTAATAAAGGTGGCAAGTTCTTGGCAAAAAAAAAGAAAAAAGAAAAAAAGAAATATTTAGTTTTTTAAAATTTTCAATTAATATTTTTTTTTAAAATTTTATTTATTTATTTATTTGAGAGAGAGAGAGAGAGAGAGAGAGAGAGAGAGAGAGAGAGAGAGGCCAGCTCAGCCCACCAGGGGGCGGGCTGGCTGGCATGTGGTGCTGGGGGATTGAACCGCGGTCCCTGATGCTTTTGCTAAGCTTGTTCTAAGTAGGTGCTTTAGACCACTGAGCCATCTCTCCAGCCCCCTCAATTAATATTTTTTAAATGTTTCCTGATGCAAACCTTTTGCTTGTACTGCTTTTCTACCTTACAAAGACCCTGCTTCTATGGTTTTATCTAGAAAACTGTTACCATGAACACTAAATCAATTTGTATTTTTCCATAAAATGTCTGATTCTCTATACCACATTATGATGAATATTGTATTTTCTCTCCTTGGAACTCTTATGATGTTCTCCTAGTTTACTATTTTTTTTTTGGCGGAACCAGGGATTGAACTCAGATCCTTGCATTTGCCAGTCAAGCGCTTATCTTACTGAGCCATCTCCCCAGCCCCTAGTTTACTATTTTGAATTAGAGATAAAATTACAGTTAAAAAATACCTTAGAGTTGATAGTGTACAAACTAACTCTCTATACGTATATCCCAGTTAATCAGCACTTGACATTGCTAGTGGAGTCAATAGTGAAAGCATCTGGTGTTTCCCACTAAGGATACATCTCTTGCCTGGCAAGTGCAGGGGCTGGAGATCAATCCCCGCTACCGGAAAAAAAAAAAAAAAAAAGATATATCTCTTGAGTGAAGAACTTGTGTTTTATGGCTCTCTGCATCTCTCTCAGGCTGTGCACAAAGGGTATGATCACGAATGGTAATTGAATAGATACTGCAAAATGAAAGATTAATCTCTGAAAAAAATGACACAGTAAGGACAATTTTACTTTTTAATATAGTTTTTCTTTTAATCATTGCCCACTTTCACTCCTTGCTTAGTAACTTTCAGAATCTGAGAGTGATACAGGGAGAAAAACTTGTCTCCGGTGGGTAACTTCCAAGCAATACAGGGAACCTCCAAATGACATAGAGAAAAAACGATCTCTGGACCTGACCTGCATGAGTTCGTGTTCTCTAAAACCGAAGAATGAATTTTAGGAACAAACGGAGGTTATGAGCAGAATATATTTATTGAGAGAAAGAAAGCTCCTGCCTGAGAGAGGGACAGGAGGGGGCCCTGAGCCAGTAGTTCCCTAGGAAGTTGTCTCTTGCAAGGACTTTTATAGAGGAAAACCATGTGGTGAGGTGGTTCTAAGGTGGTGGAGAAGACATGGAAACTTGCTTAGTTGGGCAGAACTATGGTCAACCAATGAGATTACAAGCACCATTGCTCAGGTAAAATTGATTAAATCCAGTATCAAATGGGAAAGCGAGTCACGTAGCAAGGGGGCACGAATACGGAACAGGGTCTCTTCCTGTTGGGGGTTGGGCTAGTGACTCAATAGGGCTCTTTCAAGTTGATTGATACCTGTTTAAAATATCAATCCTTGCTGGGGAAATAGCTCAGTAGAATAAGTGCTTATCTGGCAAGCACAAGGGCCTGAGTTCAATCCTCAGTTCCACAGGAAAAAAAAAAAAGATCTAAAATATCAATCCCTGATGCCCATCCATAGGGAAGTATGTAGCTGTGCTTCCTCTTTTTGTCTTGGTCTTGAGATGGGGCCCATATGGGAGTGTCTGTCTCTGCCAAGTTGCAAAGTCACCTTGTCTTCCATCTTGTCTCCTTGAGAGCCTGACCCTGTCTAACTGCCTATAATGTTTCTGTCTAACTTGGCTGCCTGCAACAAGAGTAGTCCTTTCATCATTTCCCAGTGGAAAATACTGTATCAACCAGCTGCTGCCCAGGGTGGTGCCCTATTTGAATCTTTGTTATTTTCTCTGTAGTTTGGGAGGTGAGCTTGGACTTCCTGGTACATGCTGCGAGGCATGTCTACGCTGATGGGTCATGGCAAATGAAACTAACTGGACATTTTTGACTTGTTTGAGTTGGCTACACCCAGTTAAGTTTCTTCTTTACTAAGTTCAATGGTCTTCCCCTACTACCATCCTGTTTTTATTAAACAAAGAAATTTCTTCTCCTTGACTATTGTTAGCATTTGAATTAACAGTAAATTCTTTTAACATCTAATTCTGTCTCCTGTGGTGACTTATTGTTCAGAAGTACCTCAAAGAGCTGGTGATTTTCCAGAAAATATTTAAAAGAGAAGAAAAAAAGCATCCACCATGGAAAGAGATGACAATATTGACACTTTGTTTAGGTGTTTTTAAGAATCTCTGGAAAAAAAAAGACTCTCTGGCAATAATCAAATTAAACTAAACTTTTTAAGATCTAATGTTTGTTCTAATGGTGTTTTTAAATAGGATATCATGTCTGCATCTTGTACAGCAATTAACCACTAGGAAGAATGTATGCAATGTGTTAATTTTTGAAACTGTCCTACCAATTTGATTTGAAACTGTCTCATTGCTATTTGTTCATCAATAAAATTATGGGAAAAAAAGATCTAATGTTTCTGTATGTTTAGTGGAAAAGGAGACAGTGAGGGGCGGCAGCAGGGTAGTTGGTGGGTGGTTGAGTCGAGCCGGTCGCCATGTCTGCCGGGAGCGCGACACATCCTGGAGCTGGCGGACACCGCAGCAAATGGGACCAGCCGGCTCTCGCCCTTCTTCTCTTTCTCCCGCCACCCACTGCGGGTATGGAGGTCACCAGCAGAGGGGGAAGCCCAGGGACTGCCGCTGCTGCTCTCTCGGGAGCTTTGGATGCTGCTGCCGCTGTGGCTGCCAAGATCAATGCCGTGCTTATGGCCAAGGGAAAGCTGAAACCAACTCAGTACGCTGCTGAGAAGCTTCAGACTCCTGGAAAAGGCCTAACTAGCAATAAAAGCAAAGATGATCTGGTGGTAGCTGAAGTAGAAATCAATGATGTGCCTCCCCCATGTAGAAACTTGCTGACCCTAGGACAAACTCAAGACGAGATCAGCTGACTTAGTGGGGCTGCTGTGTCCACTTGAGGGAGATTCATGACAACTGAAGAGAAGGCTAAAGTGGGACCAGGGGATTGTCCATTATATCTTCACGTTCAGGGACAGACACGGGAACTAGTGCACAGAGCTGTAAACTGAATCAAAGAAATTATTACCAATGGGGTAGTGAAGGCTGTGACAGGGACTTTTAGTCCAATTTCTAATGGTGCAACAGTCACTGTCTATCACTAGCCAGCACCCATTGTGCAGCTGTCTTCAGCAGTTAGCCAGAAGCCTCCCTTCCAATTAGGGATGCATTATGTTCAAGATAAACTATTTGTGGGTCTAGAATATGCTGTGCCCACATTTAATGTCAAAGAGAAGGTGGAAGGTCCAGGATGCTCCTATTTGCAGCACATTCAGATTGAGACAGGTGCTAAAGTCTTCCTTCGGGGCAAAGGTTCAGGCTGCATTGAGCCAGCATCTGGCCGAGAAGCTTTTGAACCTATGTATATTTATATCAGGTATGGATGGGTGAGATAGAGGACATTTAAGTCTTTGTTAATTAGTCTGTATAGATTAGAATGATTTAGAAAGAATAAGAGAAAATAGAATTAATAGCAACATGAGGGTTTGGTTCTTCTTTTTTTAATTTTAGGGAAGGGTCTACAGGGTGTTCAGGGTCTCACTACTAGACCAGACCCATAGTGATCCACCTGTTTACAGCCTCCCAAGAGCTGGGGTTACAGGAGCGTGCCACCACGCCCAGTCTCAACTGCCAGCGCCCCGGGGGGTGGGACTGGCATAGCAGGCCTAGGGAATTGAACATCCCGACCGTGTGCCTGCTTGCAGGAGCTTTAATCTGCTGAGCTATTTGGCCAGCACTATGAGAGGTTTAAATACTAGGAGTAATCACTTTATAAGTAATTGACTTAAGTAACTGAATTTGGGAGTGTAATTATCTCTTTAGTATTCAAGTCATTAAGTTTTATACAAATTTGTGATCATAAAACGAGTTGTGAAAAACCTAAGATAGTTTTCATTAAAACTTACATTAGTGTATTCCATGATCTTTATTTATTTATTTTTTTGTTTCCAGAACCAGGGATTGAACTCAGGCCCTTGCGCTTGCCAGGCAAGTGCTTATTCTACTGAGCTATCTCCCTGGCGCCTTTTAAATGTTTGTATATCAAAAACTATCACTCAAGCAGACCAATAAAATATTTGTGGTAAAAAAAAAGGAGAGAGTGAGTTGTCAAGTTTTTAAATTTCTGCCAAAGTCTTAATAATAATAAGTAAAGGGGCTGGCGAGATAGCTCAGTGGTCTAAAGCGCCTGCTTAGGCAAGCTTAGGCAAAATATAGGCATGGCGGTTCGATTCCCGGCACCACATGCCACATTAGCCCCGCCCCCAGGGTGGGCTGAGCTGGCCACAA
>NW_004524995.1:188522-191138 GCF_000260255.1 Octodon degus
TGGACTTTAAAAATAATGTATAATTATATAATATTTAAATAATGATAAAATATAATACTTTATTATTGTTCCATATTAATATAGTTCCTCCCATTTGGGAGGTTTCTACAATGGATAAAGACTGGCTTTATACGATTGCCTTTGAATGTAGCCACATTGAAGCGATAGAAGCAATTAAGAATTTCCTTGACATTACAATGATATCAGCAGTCATGTAGTATGTTTCTCTGTGAAGCAGGGATTTGTTTCAATTAATCTTATCATTCCATGTAAATAAAATATAAGACTATACAAAACATCTTGGACAGGGAGCTAGCTCAGTAGAATAAGCATTTGCTTGGCAAGTGCAGGGTCCTGAGTTCAATCCCCGGTACTGAAAACAAAACAAAACAAAACAAAACAAAACAAAACAAAACAAAACAAAACAAAACAAAAAAACCGAACAACAAAAACCCCAAAATGTAAAAATATCTTTACTTTTTTTTTTTTTTGGCAGAACTGGGGATTAAACTCAGACCCTTGTGCTTGCCAGGGAAGTGCTTATTCTAGTGAGCCATCTCCCCGGCCCCTTAACTTTACTTTTGAACATTTAAGTGTCCATTATTATTATATTATGGATATTAATATTATTATTTTGAGAAAATGTCCTGCTATATAGTTGAAGCTGGCCTGGAGATCAGTAGGTAGCCCAAAGTGGCCTCACATTCTCAGTGATTCTCCCGTCTCAGCCTCCTGAGTATTGGGATAAGAAGTGTTTGTAATTATGTATGGCTTGGATTTTATGTTTTAAATAAGCAAAGATTTTTTTTTGTCTTTTTAAGACAGGGACTTGCTATGCAGTTCAAGCTGGCCTTGAACTCACTTTGTATCTCAGGCTGGTCTCAAACTAGGAATGATGCTCTTGCCTCAGCTTCTTTCTTTCTTTCTTTTTGGTGGAACCAGGGATTGAACTCAGGCTCTTGCTCTTGCTAGGGAAGTGCTTAATCCACTAAACCATCTCCCCACCTCCTTGCCTCAGCCTCTTGAGTGCTGGGATTCTAGGTGCACCACCATATGAGGCTAAAGATTTTTTTTTAGGTTAAAGATTTTTAAATATAAATCTGGTGTCTATCTATGGAGTGAAAGGTGAGATGATGGGAAATTCAAATGAGTTACAAATATGTCCCCAGACACAAATGGTCAGTGCCTGAAAAATGCACTTAGAGAACAAGCAAGAGGGCTGGACAAAGAAAAAGTTTGCTTCTGCAGAAGGCAGCCTGAGGGAGTGCAGGCAATTGGAACAAACAAGGACTGGTTGCTTTTACCCCTAGGTGCAGCAGAGATAGCTGATCTTTTCCCCATTAGCTAAGGTTTACACTCTGACCCAGTTGCTTTGCTCAGGCAGCAACGAAGGAATCAAGAATGTTACTGAAGCTGGTGAGATGGCTCAGTGGTCTGAAGCACCTACTTAGAACAAGCTAAGCTAAGCAAAGTACAGGGACCGCGGTTCAATCCCCCAGCACCACATGCCAGCCAGCCCCGACCCCTGGTGGGCTGAGCTGGCCACACACACACACAAAATAAATAAATAAATAAATAAATAAATAAATAAACAAAAATGGAAGTTTCCTAAAAAAAAAAAGTTACTGAAGAGGAAGGGGGCAAGGAAGAGGGAAAGTGGAGTCATTTAGTTTAAAGTTGTTCCCAGGGTTCAAAGTGAGCCAGCAACTTTGTGATTCTTGTGTTCAGGACAGGCTGTTAAGTGTGAGTTAAAGCCTGGAATGATGACAATCTGGTTTGATAGAAAAGACAGAGTTTATTTTTTCCACAGAAGTGACCTACTTGTTTCAATACTTGGTATTGGACGCATGTTGTACCAAAATGTCAGAGAGATTATTTAGGAAAATACAATTTTATCTCCTTATATTTTACTTCCATTTTTATTAATTTTATAAGCAACAACAACAACAAAAAAACAAAACAGGAGATGTCATGTCAGCACCAGCACCAGCCCCGCCCCTGGGGGAGTGCTGAGACAGTGATTGTGACTGGTCATGGTGAGGCGAGCCTGTAATCCAAGCTCTTGGGAGGCTGATAACAGCAGAATCACTATGAGTCTGATCTAGAAGTGAGATCCTATAGACCCTGGACCCTGTAGACACTGTACTAAATACATTTAAAAAAACCCAAGAGGGGCTGGGGAGATAGCTCAGTAGAATAAGTGCTTGCCTGGCAAGCACAAGGACATGAGATCAAGCCCCAGTTCTGAAAAAAAAAAAAAAAAAAAAAAACCAAGAGATTTGGTTTAACACTTAAAAAGTATTCAAAATAAATCATATTTCTAATTTTGCATTTTTCTTTTAATGTATATTAATTATAAAGAATAGTCATCCTCCTGTTTGCATATTCTTACATGCATATGACTCACTTTGTTTACTTTTTCACCATTATTTTCCTTCGTCTTCAGCTTTCCCCTAATTCTTTTCCTATTCTACAAAGTTCTTCCCTCTGCTTTGTTGTGATCTCTTTTCCAAATTTTTAAAATTTCATGTGAGGGAGAGGGGAGATGGCTCAGTAGGATAAGCACTTGACTGGCAAATGCAAGGATCTGAATTCAATCCCCAGTTCGGCCAAAAA
>NW_004524995.1:192742-193822 GCF_000260255.1 Octodon degus
TCTCTATATCTATATATATCTCATATGTAAGTTTATTTATGCCATGTGTATACTAGCTCACAACAAATATAAAATCCTTAAAAGTACCTAGTTGGGGGGGTGGGGAGGTGGCTCAGTGGAATAAGCACTTCCCTGGCAAGCACAAGGGCCTGAGTTCAATCCCCGGTTCCGCTAAAAAAAAAAAAATGTACTTAGTTGGTAAGATCATTGAAATCTCACTATTCTAACAATCACCTACAAATTGTTGGTAGTCATTGAATAATCCAGAAATCGCACAATATGATTTTTTTTTTTACAGAACCGGGGATGGAACTCAGACCCTTGTGCTTGCCAGGGAAGTGCTTATTCCACTGAGCCATCTCCCCGGCCCCTCGCTCAATATGAATTTTAAGGTGGCTTATAACTCAGCAAGGCTCTCTTTCTGCTGCTAATCCTAGATGAGTATCCATATAAGAGCGGCCTGTGTAGTTCAATCCCCGGTTCCACCAAAAAAAAGAGTGGCCTGTGTTTACCCTAAAAGAACTTTCTGCCCCTCTTACTCCATCCATTTATCATGCTTATTTATTTATTTATTTATTTATTCTGGAACTGGGGATTGAACTCAGGCCCTTGCACTTGCCAGGGAAGTGCTTATTCTACTGAGCCATCTCCCTGGCCCCTATCATGCTTATTTCCTTTTTTTAAAATTATTTATTTATTACATTTATTTATTGTGTGTGTGTGTGGCCAGCTCAGCCCACCAGGGGGCGGGGCTGACTGGCATGTAGTGCTGGGGGATCGAACCGCGGTCCCTGTGCTTTGCCAAGCTTGTTTCAAATAGGTGCTTTAGACCACTGAGCCATCTCTCCAGCCCCATGCTTATTTCCTATAGTGTTAACTGATTACAAGTGACCTAGTATTACAGAACTAATTGCTTGTTTATTGTTTACAAGTTCCATAGCACAGGTTTGTACTAGATGTCACTTGCACTACCAAACTTCCTATATCCAGAAATGTGGCTGCTATGTACTATGAACTTCAAAACTGTCTGTTGAATTAATACATATACATATGTGGGTAACACATAAAGGATAAGTAACA
>NW_004524995.1:194517-196435 GCF_000260255.1 Octodon degus
CTGAATTCAATCCCCGGTTCAGAAAAAAAAAATTACAGAAATTTAAATAGGTATTACACCTAAAATGATAATTATATGGTATTTGTTTTTAAAGGTATGATCTGGTAGTTTTGATGCAAATGTTGTGCTGTATCTATTCTGAGTAGCAAACTAAATTTAGGGGGCAGATAACATTACTTTAGGAATCACTTAAACATCATTTGTTCAAAGGGCTGGCCTCATAGCTCAGTGGATTAAGGCGCCTGCTTAGGCAGAGCACAGGGGCTGGGGTTCAATCCCCACTGTGATGTGCTGGCCCTGCCCCTGGGGCATGCTGAGACTGTGTGTGGTGGTGTGTGCCTCAGTGTTTGGGAGGCTGAAAATGGGAGAATCATTGTGAGTCTGATCTACATAGTGAGACCCTGTAGATCCTGTCCTAAATACATTAAAAAGTCATTTTTTAAACTCATAATAACTAATAAACAAATAAAAAACTATGGCTAAGTACTAATCATCCCTGCGCTGAACTAGCCAAAAATAAATAAATAAATAAATAAATAAATAAATAAATAAAATTAAAGAAAAAAAATTTGCAAATTTGGGCCCTCCAAATAGTTCAGAGGATTAAAGATCTTGCAAGCAGGTGAAGGGGCCAGGGGTTTGATTCCCAGGCCTGCCATGCTGGCCCTGCCCCTGGGGCCCACTGAGATGGTGAGTAAGACAGGTGTGGTGGCCTGTGCCTGTCATCTCAGCTTTTGGGAGGCTGTAAACAGGAAGATCACTATGAGTCCTATCTGGTAGAGTGACCCTGAACACCCTGTAGACACTTCCCTAAAATACAAAATTGAAAAAAAAGCACTAATCATCCTTGAATTTTTTTTTCTTTTTTCTTTTCTTTTTTTTTGTATTTAGTACAGGGTCTCCAACCTTCAGATTTTAATTCATCTTTTAGGCTGTCACACTAAGGAGACAATACAATGTTTACACATGTGGGTCTGATTTATTTTACTCAAGAGTATGATCTCTAGTTGCATCCATTTACTGACAAAAGCATACAATTTGTCCTGTTTTATGGCTGAATGCTACTCCGTTGTGTAAAAATACAGTATCTTCTTTATCCATTCTTCAGTTGATGGGCATCTGGGTTGTTTCCAGGATTTAGCTATGAAAAATTGTGTTGCTACAAACATGGGTGCACATATATGACTATGGTATGTGGTTTTCTGTTCTTACACTATATATATATATATATATATATATATATATATATATATATATAATCTACTGAGCTATTTGGCTGTCCAGCATTTTATATTACATAAAAAATAAGATGTAGATTTTGATAAGACTCTGAACATGAAGTGTCTTTGATTTCTAGAAATAATTATGCTATTTAGGATTATTCTCATTACGTTAGAATTTTTGAACTTGCTACTTTAAATACTGCCAAAACCAATTGTTTCTTTAAACAAATGTAACTTACCTGCTGGATGCAAAGTAGATTTGAGAATATGGTGAGCACTGTGCCATTTAAATATATACATGGCTTCATTTTTTATTTTTTTGCAGAACTGGGGATTGAATTCAGGCCCTTGTGCTTGCCAGGAAAGTGCTTATTCTACTGAGCCATCTCCCTGGCTCCCTACATGGCCTCATTTATGGCATCAGTAGATGGAAAAATAAGTACACTTCAACATTCATTTTGACTCCAAGTCTAAAATTCAACCTTTCTTACTTAAGTATCTGTTAGTGTGTAGGAGATTATGGGAGCTGAAATAATGCAGAGCTGCAGTTATTTCCGCATCAAGCACAGGAAAGGATGCTTTGTTGTACTGAGGTAGCTTAGTTTTGTGACTTACAAATATGACTCATATGGGGCTGGGGAGATGGCTCAGAGGTCTAAAGCACCTACTTAGAACAAGCTTAGCAAAGCACAGGG
>NW_004524995.1:196890-203892 GCF_000260255.1 Octodon degus
GGCCAGCTCAGCCCACCAGGGGGCAGGGCTGGCTGGCATGTGGTGCTGGGGGATTGAACTGCGGTCCCTCTGCTTTGTTAAGCTTGTTCTAAGTAAGTGCTTTAGACCACTGAGCCATCTCAGCAGCCCCAAACCTTATTTTCTAAATGGGTATAATTCAATAATTTTTAGATTATTCACAAGACTATTCACAAGATTATTCAACTATCATCACTGTGAAATTCCAGAATATTTTCATCATCCCCAGAAGATACTCCACATGGTACAGCATTCAATTCCCATCACTACTTCCTTCCTATTCCTACCCTCAGCAACTACTGATATCCTTTTGTTTCTATGAATTAGCTTATTCATGATATTTCATAAAAATCATATATGAAATATGATCTTTTTTAATTTTTTGAAGAATGCAAAATAGTAATAAAAAACAGCATTAGAAATGATACAAGGGGCCAGGGAGATGGCTCTGTAGAATAAGCACTTACCTGGCAAGCGCAAGGGCCTGAGTTCAATCCTTGGTTCCCCCAAAAGCAAAACAAAATAAAACAAAACCCTCCAAACTGATGTCATCAGTGAAGAGAGCAGTGCAAAAGGAAGATGTTGCACACAACTCCCCAAAGGGTAGAGTTGCCCTGGAAAACATGAAAAAAAATATAAACTGGCTTAAATTGTGAACATCCACTTTTGTTGAAAGGCAGAAGGATTTTTTTTTTCTCCAAATACCTTGAGGGCAGGTTTGGCTGGCTTGGGTTGTGGGGATCGAACCACAGCAAGCTGAGCCTGACTGCTTTGTTGAAGCAGCCACTTAAAGAACTGAGCTAAGGGGAAGGCCCCTGAACATCCACTTTTGGCTATATGTTCCTACACTTTGGAAGAGACAATTCGATGCTTTCATTTTTTACTAAATGTTTTTTTATTAGCTGTTTAGTTTGTCTATGCATATATGTATTTTTTTGCTTTAAACAATTTATTTAACTGAAATGGACTTGTATTTGTTTCTTTGTTTCTTTTTTTTTTTGTGGAACCAGGGATTGAACTCAGGCCCTTGTGCTTGCCAGGGAAGCGCTTACTCCACTGAGCCATCTCCCCAGCCCCAACATTTGTTTCTGAAGGGACTTCCATTTATTTTGATACATGTTTTCCCCATGGTAATTTACAGGATCTTCAAGCCAATATAAATATTTCATAAATATTTGAATATTTGGGTATACTCAGGCACAATACCTCAGCAATATCTTTCAGCAAGAAAAACATTGATGAGTAGAGACTGGACACAATTACTAGTTACAGTGAAAAGCTCCTGCAAATATTTCTTTTTCCTTTTTTTTTTTTTTTGGCAGAACTGCAGATTGAACTCATGCCCTTACACTTGCCATGCAAGTGCTTATTCTACTGAGCCATCTCCCCTGCCCCATTCCTGCAAATATTTCTGAGGTAAGAAGGCAGCACATACCTGCTCAACTAAGAAAACCACCCTTACAACACAGGATGATTTTATTTTTATGTGTGACGTAGAACACATAAGCTGCCAATTGGGTGCTGAATGACAGAGCAATGTTTTCAGTTCATGCCATGAATTCATAGGGAATAGGTTCCAACAACTCAGTTTACTTCTCATTGTTCCTCACAAAGTGCACTGCTCTGGGACAGGCAGGCTGGCGCTTCAGGTGGACCAAGTACCTTTCTCTTTGGCTTCCTTCTTTTTCTGATCATTTTCCTTGACATGTTTTGGGAAGCTATCATAACTTTTTGAGTTTTTAATATGCTCAACATGAACATTAATCCTCTTGGCAAGTATCTTGCCCTTAACTTCCTTGTTTACTACAGTGCCAGCAGCATTCTGGGTAACATTGTAGACTCTTCCCGTTTTGCCACGGTAACATTTGGGAGGCATCCCTTGTTGCATAGAACTCATTGATGTCTACAATACCATGCTTTTGTAGATTTGCATGTGTGTGGCCAATGGAACAACCCCATTTTTCAAAAAAGCTTGCAGTGCATATACCAGGTTCCCTTCTACTTGCTCTTTGTGTTAGTCATTTTGGCAAATTACTGGAAGATGATTCTGGTTAAAAGGCCTTTTTGAGGGGCCAGGGAGGTGGCTCAGTAAAATAAGCGCTTCCCTGGCAAGCGGAAGTGTCTGAGTTCAATCCCTGGTTACACCAAAAAAAAAAAGGCCTTTTTGTGTTTTAATATTTTTCCTTTTAATTCTTTTTTATGCTCCTCTCTCCATTTTTGCTACTTCATTTTTCCCCCTTTGTCTCAGTTACTTTTCTCTCATTGTTTGAACAAAGTACCCAAAATGCAAAATTAACGGCTGGCCAAATAGCTCAGTGAGTTAAAGCAGTTGTTTTGATATCAATACTCAATGGAAAATACCTGTTCCATGGTATGCCTAAGATGGTTCATATTCAGAAAGATAGTGAGGTTAAGCTTAACAGCCTAGGTTTTATGGCAATAACAGTAAACTTCTCTTCTGGAGGGTTAACAACCTAAGTTTGCAGATCAAAATTAGAGAAAAAGGAGGGCTACAAGGAAAGCCAACATTCTGGTCCTAGCCTTCCAAGGTCAATTAAGACTCAGGAAATAAGAGAACTTGTACTGCAACATCATGTAACTCAGTAGTGTCCCAAATTTTCTGATCAAGGAGATTATAGGGCCAAAAAAGAAAGTGATTGATAATGTAGAGTGTGCCTAAGGAGAGTGACATGGAGAGAAAACATTCTCTCAGTCTTTCATAGACAGCAAATTGGCCAAGCAATGGCCGT
Organism: Octodon degus; assembly: GCF_000260255.1. Classification (NCBI taxonomy): domain Eukaryota; kingdom Metazoa; phylum Chordata; class Mammalia; order Rodentia; family Octodontidae; genus Octodon; species Octodon degus. Next base: position 199,659 of record NW_004524995.1, read on the forward strand.
GACTCATCCACATGGCTGACACTGACCAGGGATTTACAAACTATGGTACAGGGTCTCAGGATAAATTCTGAGGGGATTTGATTGACCTTATCAGACAAAAAAGTTACCTTTATTGTCATACAGGTTTTGCTTTCTCTTGGTCTTAACCATCCAGCAGAAAAGTATAAAAACAAAGTATAAGAGGTAAAGCCATATTGTCATGCTCAGCTATAAAAGAGTCAAGTCAACAACTTATGACATTGCCAGTCTTATGGATGACCCAATACTATTATGGACTACTGGACTATTTTGGAATATTTTGCTAAATTGACACACCTATAATATTTAAATGACAAAACTAAACAAAAAAAGGGGATACAAATGAATGAGTTTTTTTTTTCTTTTGCGGAATGGGGATTGAACCCAGGTCCTTGCGCTTGCCAGGCCAAGTGCTTATTCCACTGAGCTATCTCCCCGGCCCCAGAATGAGCATTTTGTATCTGTATATTCAAAATAGTTAAGACAGATAGATAGCTACATTGTCTTAATTCAATGAATAGAAAGATTTGTTCTAATAGTGCTTATAAATAGGATATCATGTCTACATCTTGTACAAATAACCACTAAGAAAACAATATGCAATGTATTAATTATTGAAACTCTCCTACTACTTTGATTTGAAACAGTCTCATTGGTATTTGTTTCTCAATAAAATTATGGAAAAAATAAAAAGCACCTGTTTTGGCAGACTCAGGGGCCGGGAGTTTGATCCCTGGGCCTGCTGTGCTGGTCCCACATCCAGGGCACACTGAGAGGGTGATTGAGACTGGGCATGGTGGCGCACACTTGTAATCCCAGCACATGGGAGGCTGTAAACAGGAGGATCACTAAGAGTCCAATCTACACAGTGAGACCTTGCATACCTTGTACACCCTGTCCACAAAAAACCAAAATTAAGAAAGTAAAACTTTATTTAGATCACAGTTAGCAGAAGTTTCATTCCACACTCTGCTTACTTCATGCCAGAGTGGCTTTAATCAATAAGTGGATGCAAGTAGAAACCATATTCTTAAGTGAAATAAATCAGACCTGCATGCATAAACATCATATTGTCTCCCTAGTGTGAGAACCTAAAACAGTAAATAGGATCTGAAAGGTACAATGGATACCATGAAAGGGAGCCAAACTGTTGAAAAGGAAATAACAACTTGGATAAGGGAAAGGTAAAAAGAAAGAACAAAGAAGGGAAAAAGATACATATATATTTGGATAATTGTATTGTTGATTTCTGATAGTCTATTGAAAGGAGCAGATAATGCTTAGTTTTTCTTTCTCCCTTTTAATTTTTCATAATTTTTGACCAATTTTACATGCTTATATCTGGTAATCTGAACAATTAATTTGAAGACAACAATAGGCAATATAGTAACCACTGTTGAATTCCTACCATTTTGTTAGTGAAATTCTGTATTATGTCTATTTTTTATTATTTCTTGGATTGTTTTTAAAAATAGAAAAAAATTGAAACAAGAAAGGTTCGAAGATGGTGTGGTGGCATGTGCCTGTAATCCCAGTGCTTGGGAGACTGAAAACAGGAGCATCACTATGAGTCTGATCTGTGTAGTAAGACCCTGTAGACCCTGTACTAAATACATCAAGAAAAAGAAAGGTTTGAGCTGTAGACTAAAAACAGATAATTTATTCAGTAAAATAACTGAGAGAATATCCTCTAAGTCTTGAGAAAGTTATGGACATCTATGTACAGAAAACATTTAAAAATCAAAACAAATATGATCACAAAAAAATCTCACCAAGTCTTTTTAAAATATCAAGAATACAGTGTAAAAAATGGCATTACATGATTAACTATAAAAATGCCAAATCATTTATAAAGGGGAAGCCATACAAATAACAGCAAAGCTTTGACAATAAGCTATAGGGGCAAGAAAGGCAAAAGATAATATTACAAGCTTGGGAAGAAAATCACTTTAAAAAATTTAAAAATCTTTTATTTTTTATTTATTTGGAACAAGGTCTTGCTATGCAGCTCAGACTCATAGTGATCCTCTTGTCTCAGCCTCCCCAGTGCTGAGATTACAGGCCTGTACCACCACGCCTGGTCTTGGTGGCTGGCACCATGTAACTGTGTTTCTGGAACTGGCACAGTATAAGATACTGGGGATTGAACTCAGGACTTTGTGCTTGCCAGGCAGGCACTGAGACAACTGAGCTATCTCTCAAGCTCCAGAAAGTCGCTTTTTTTTTTTGTAGAACCAGGGATTGAACTCAGACCCTTGCATTTGCCAGGCAAGTGCTTATTCCAATGAGCCATCTCCCTGGCCCCTCACCTTTGAAGTAAATTATTATATCTAGAAAAAATATCATTCAGAATTAAAGGAGAAATAAAAGAATTTCAAGATCATCAGAAACTAAAACAGTCCATGACCACTAAGCTATCATTACAGATATTCTTAGGAACACTAAGCAAAAAAGAAAAATGGACTTAAAATATTAGGAAATAATTGGATATCAGAACAAGTACAATAGGACTTGAATATATATATATATATATATATGCATATATACATATATGTACTTACATATACTTGAATATATATCTATCTATATCTGTATCTATATATCTACATATATCCCAGAATAAATGTGGTCTTAGTTCATCATTCAAAAGTGGAAGACTAGGGGCTGGGGAGATGGCTCAGTGGAATAATCGCTTCCCTGACAAGTGCAAGGGCCTGAGTTCAATCCTGGTTCTGCAAAAAAAAAAAAAAGTGGAAGACTTGGGGCCTGGTGAGCTGGCTCAGTGGTCTAAAGCACCTACTTAGAACAAGCTTGGCAAAGCACAAGGACCACAGTTCAATCCCCCAGCACCACATGCCAGCCAGCCCCACCCCCTGGTGGGCCGAGCTGGCTACACACACACATAGAAAAATAAATACAAATAAATAAATAGAAAAAAAATTTTTTTAAAAAGTGGAAGACTTGGGGCCAGGGAAATAGCTCAATCTCTGGTTCTGGAAAAAAAAAAAAAGGAAAGAAAATATATACTCTGTTGCACAAATGCCTTTAGCTAAAATTAACCTTAAAAAAAGAAACATAAAAAAATAAAATAAAATAAAATTAAGCTTAAAAATACATTTAAAATTTAACACTAAGAATCCTAGGAGAATACTGCTTAAGGCAAACTAAAAACAACTTTGCATGTTGAATGTAATTTGAGGTAATGGAAGAATAAATTCTCAGCTGAACAGAAATGCAAATAAATTTTAAATAGATATTTTAATAAATTTTAACAATAAAAAGGAGCCAGGGAGATGGCTCAGTGGAATAAGTGCTTCCCTGTCAAGCGCAAGGGCCTGAGTTCGATCCCTGGTTCTGCAAAAAAAAAAAAAAAAAAAAAAAAATTAACAATAAAATAATTGTTTGCCTGCTGTACTTTCTTGGCTTCTGCCTTTACTCTTTTGATACATTGAATAAAGGAATAAACTCCTATGTGTAGAATATTTACAAAATAAAAAAACACATTTGGTTTCTTTTTTCTTTGGTGGTACCAGGGATCGAACTCAGGACCTTGTGCTTGCCAGTCAAGCACTTATTCCACTGAGCTATCTCCCTGGCCCCAAGAACTGAGCTAAGAGGCAGGCCCCCTCTTTTTTCTTTTTTGGCAGAATGGGGCATTAAACTCAGTCCCTTGCACTTGCCAGGCAAGTGCTTATTCTACTGAGCTATCTCTCCAGCCCCAACATTTGGATTCCTTCCTCAGTCTTCTAAAGAGTACTTCTATTGTACTGTTTCTATAAGAGGACTATCAGAAATAACACTTGGTATTTCCTGTGGCTTCATTTTTTTAGCTTTCAGATATTATTTTCACTGTCATGTTCTCACACTAGAGAGACACTATGATGCTTGCACATTTGGATCAAATTTATTTCACTTACCAATATGGTTACTACATTCATCCATGTATTTATAAAAGACTCCAAAGACAAGAATAAAAAAATAAAAATGGGCTCAGTTACAAAACTTTAAGAAACTAAATGTTATCCTAAATTGGTTGTTAAAATTTAAAATAGCATGATACTTATTTTGAGACTTAGGATTCATTAAAAGTAGATTACAATTTACATTTTTCATATAGTGTTACTGTCCTCAGAATCAGCTCTTCAGATAATTTTTTTTTCTAAAATGTTTTGAAAGAACAAGTGTTATATTTTTTTTAAATTTTATTTATTTATTT
>NW_004524995.1:204112-205502 GCF_000260255.1 Octodon degus
AGAGCGAGAGAGGCCAGCTCAGCCCACCAGGGGGCGGGCTGGCTGGCATGTGGTGCTGGGGGATTGAACCGCGGTCCCTGATGGTTTTGCTAAGCTTGTTCTAAGTAGGTGCTCCAGACCACTGAGCCATCTCTCCAGCCCTTCAGATAATATTGAGAGGCTATGCAAAGTAATGTCAAAAGTGTGGGAATGGAAAGAATTGAAGATAACAAATCAAGTACTAATGACAAAACACGATTTGTTAACCAATGCTATGAAATCATATATTTTGCCTCAGTGCCAGTGGGGTTCTGCAGGGAATTAGGAAATAAATGGGCTAGTCCAATGACTTCATTTAAGATTTTTAACCACCTGTGATTTGAGGACACATTCATGAAGGACTACTTCCCCAGACCTTTTGGTAAGGTCTACTGGGCTGGGCATGCTCACTAATTTTCTGTGTTATTTCCAAGAACAACTAGGAAAGCCTAAGCTTTTCTCAATGTCATAAGAATAAAGAACTCAAAGGATCACAAAGTATCTCCCAAAAGAAATCTGAAAATGATTTCATTCTAAGTGTTGCATTAATCCATTTTGACATAGAGAGTATGAGCTTCTAAGAGTAAGCCCTTAGCACTCATGTATTTAAAGAACTCCCTCAATTGATCCAGTGGGTTTTGAAATACTCCTCAACTTCCATCTCATATTACTCCTTCTCTTAGTCTTATTTATGAATCTAAGGCATCAGGATAGGTAAAAGCCTTGGGTATTTCACTGGAAGGGACAAGTGTGTTCATTTTCAAAGCATAAAAGAATTTATTCAGAGGATTTTGTCTTTCAGAGGGTTGAAGATGCTTGTTATCACTGAGTAAGAACGCTCTCAAAAAAAAAAAAAAGAACTGCTCTCAAAGTAAATATCCTTTAAAGTAGCAAAGGACTCAGTTAATTTACCACAGTGTGCATTAGTATGTTAAACTTCATGAAGCTTAAGACTAGTAGGCAACAAGTTAATAAATATCATATGTAAGAATTAAAATGCTTCTAAACAGTCATCACTCTTATGAAATGGTAAAAGACTACTAATGCTTAGGAGAAATTATCTGTAACCTGTAAATTAAACTGATGTGACTAAAGAAATCTCACACTTGAGAGATTATGCCATAATGGTAAGAATAGAAAACTGCCTTCTAGGGGCTGGAGAGATGGCTCAGTGGTCTAAAGCACCTACTTGGAACAAGCTTGGCAAAGCACAGGGACCACGGTTCAATCCTCCAGCACCACATGCCAGCCAGCCGCGCCCCCTGGTGGGCTGAGCTGGCCACACACACACAATAAATAAATGTAATAAATAAAAATAAATAAATATTTAAAAAGGAAAAAAAAGAAATTATAAAGAAAAACTGCACTTTAA
>NW_004524995.1:205602-208382 GCF_000260255.1 Octodon degus
CACACACACACACACACACACACACACACTAAATGTTAAAATAAAAAAAAAATTAAAAAAAAAAAGAAAACTGCCCTCTAGGATGGCTTCTTCAAAGTTTACTCTAGCGACTGACAATCATTTTGGAGGTGGCATATGAACACGAATTAGTATGTTTTACAGGCAAAAGAAAATTCTCATGACAACATTTGAAATAGACTGCATTAGTCATTTATTTGATATTGAAAGTTCATGAAGTATTATTCATCACAAAAATTCCATATATTAAGGATCTAGACAATCCAGGAAAAACCTCTAGAAGCATTTCTTTGCCTGACCACTGTGTCTCTAAAAGGGCTCTCCAAAATTTTGTGTAGAATTATCATACTCTGCAATGAAATGTTTGAGTTCTTCTGCACACCGATCTCCTATTTCCTATAAATTCCAAGTCAGTGTAAACTGTATAAGCTGTTTTAGAAAAGGATTCTCTTTGATCAAACTTTTCACCACTATCCCAAAGTTTTTGCTATGGTGTCAGTACAGCTGATCAAGCTCTTTCATTTTCTGTGCTATTGCTTTTTTTTGTTTGTTTGCTTTTTTTTTTTGCGGAACTGGGGATTGAACACAGGCCCTTGCACTTGCCAGGGAAGCGCATATTCCACTGAGCCATCTCCCCGGCCCCTGTGCTATTGCTTTTGAGTAACTGCTGAGATGGTTATCTTCAAGTAATTTCTGTGCTGCCTGCTGCCTGGGTCTCTGGATCCTCTGGCTGGTTAGTGAATAAGGGTCCTGCAGGTGGCACTGGGAATTCAACAATCCCAGGCAAGTTGTCCTCTGACTTCTGGAGGGTTTTCCCTGCCCCCATGCTTACAGCATCAGAAAGTTCCTTTTTAGTTAGCTGGCTAGGTTTATGTAACCCCTTTGCTGATGGACCTGTTGTTGGCCTTGCTAGTGGAGTATATTTTGATGCTTTCCAAGATTGGCCTTTTTGGGGGAGGGGAGATGGCTCAGTAGAATAAGCACTTCCCTGGCAAGCACAAGGGCCTGAGTTCAATCCCTGGTTCCACCCCCCCCAAAAAAAAAGACTGGCCCTTTCTCTCTTTAGTTACACTCTGAGGCTGCTGGAAAGGGCATGCTTTGTTTTGGACTGGAGAGTGTACTCTGCCCCTGACATGGGAGACACAGCTAGAGTACGGAGAGTCCTTCTGGCCTAGCAGTGATACTTGCAAAAGAGGAGCATCGCTTGTACCAGGAGTCTGGTCTCTGTTAAAATAAGAACAGTCAGGCCAGGGAGATGGCTCAGTAGAATAAGTGCTTCCCTGGCAAGTGCAAGGGCCTGAGTTCAATCCCAGGTTCCACCAAAAATAAATAACTAAATAAATAAAATAAATAAAAACAAAACTTGGGTTTAATTTAAAAAATAAATAAAATAAATAAAATAAAATAAGAGTCAACACATTCTCCTCTGAAGTCAATCCCTCATGTGCTTGTAATCAATCTGACAAATGCTGGAATGATAATATCTTGACCTTGCATAGCCAGATTCATCTCCTCTCTGACTAGAAAAACTGTGGCCCTTGTCATTGTCTTGGTAATCAACAACATTGTAGCATCCTTCCTTGTCTACAAGGATATTGCTGTCCACCTGCAGCACCATTATTCACTGTTTGTCTAGCAGTGCAGGTTTATTTTGCAGTGGTAGTGGGTTCTCTGGCAAAGTATTGAGTACTACAAGGGTCGTTTGGACTATGGTTAATTCTCGAAAAGAAGGATCATAGCTTATGTGAAAAGACCATGCTCTCATATAATGAAAAGAGGCCACAATTTTGCCTATGTTATTTCTCATGTACCTATAATTAATTTGATGTCTTGGAGACCAATGATATCTTGAAATGTGATAGTCAAATGTATCCTTCAGAAGGTGACCATTTCCTAGATCATGAAAATAAAATGCCTCTCCTTGTAGTGTTGGTAGCTAATAACACTGGACCATCGAAAGCCAGATGCATTTCATCTCTGAGTTGGGCCACTTCTTCAACCATGAGATATACTGCTATTCTCATCATATTGTGCATATTCAACTTTAATGTAATGTATTCTAAAACTTGCTTTACAAGCTTCAACTTGTAGTGTCTGTCTCTTTTCTAACAACTGTTGGTTCTTTGGCACAATACTAAGAAGTTCATGGTTACCCTTACTGCGATGACTCCAAAGAGATACTCTTTCTCAGAAAAATCTTTTGTCATCATATCTGCCCTCACACCACATGTCATGTTTTTTGTCAACCACAACTTCAGCAAACCCAGTCGGTTGGCAAAAACAGCCATCAGCAGAGCTTTGCCACCACCGGACTGTGGTCTCTGCCACTCTCCAAAGAGGCACTTCCAGCCACCACAGTGACATCAGCCTCTATTGGTTTTATTCTATCTTTTTTCTTAATTCTAGAATTTTGACTATGATGCTGTATAGTGTGTTTTTCTTTTCATATTTATTTAGGGTTAAATGCCTATTTTGAGTGTTCAGTTCAGTTTTTAGGTGTGCTATGTATTCTCAAACCTATTTTGCCAGGAGATATTTGGCTATGAAAATGATTGCATAGTGCCGGGGAGATGGCTCAGTGGAATAAGCATTTCCCTGGCAAGCACAAAGGCCTGAGTTCAATCCCCGGTTCCGGGAAAAAAAAAAAAAAAGAAAGAAAATGATTGCATACATACAAAAGCCAGTATCCACAAAACTCAATCAACTGAAGGAGTACATACACACACACACACACACACACACACACACACACACACACACAC
>NW_004524995.1:209044-210575 GCF_000260255.1 Octodon degus
CATTTATTCAGTTTTTGAGACAAGGTCTCACAATGCAGTGTAGGCTGGCCTTGACCTTGTTCGTATACCCCAGGCTGACCTTGAACTAATGATGCTCCTCCTGCCTCAGCCTTCTGAATGTTGATATTATAGGCACAGGCCAACTCACCCATATCAAATTTGAGTTGTCCTCGGGGTATTCAGCCGTTTCTAAGGGGCAGCAAGAATCAGTCTCCATAGGCAGTGACCTGATTTTTTTGTCTACATTTAATTATCCTGTGTCTCAGGTGTTCGAATTCTAAAAGGGTATCTTTCCACCCTGTGAATTGAGGGATGAAATAGGCAAAAAGACCCCTTGACATGAGATTCAGTCCTGGTTGAGCATAGGCAGGAGGGAGCACACAAAGGCTCAGAACTCTGTTCTCTGGAAGTGTGGTGGGAGGGAAGGCACTGTGAGCATTGTCAGTGGCCTCCCTCCCCTTCTTTTTTTTTTGCAGAACCAGGGATTGAACTCAGGCCCTTGTGCTTGACAGGGAAGCACTTATTCCACTGAACCATCTCCCTGGCCCCCACTCCCCTTCTTGTGCATACCAGTCACAGGCACTTGCAGCATGCTTCTATGAAGCTCTCTCTTCCAGATCCCTCAGTATCTGCTTCTAGGTCTCTGACTAGGACAGTGCACTTCATTGTGTTGTGTTGTAATGTTGCAATTGTCTTTTATTTTTCTGTAAAGAGCTGTGATTGTTTCAGGTTTTTTTTTTTTTTTTGCATAACCAGGGATTGAACTCAGGCCCTTGTGCTTGCCAGGGAAGCACTTATTCCACTGAGTCATCTCCCTGGCCCCTGTTTCAGTTTTTTTCCCAAATTTATTCCATACAGAGGAGAACATTACCCACAAGTTGTCACTCAGGGTGGCTTACAGGTCCTGCCACCATGGCCCCACTAACCACCCCACTAGGAATGAGGTCCCTCAAGAAAGGACTGCTGGTTATCAGATCATCTCTTTATTGACATATTTTTTTACGCTCCTTGTCTACCTCTAGAACGCCATTGTTGATGTCATCTATGATGTCAGACTGGGCAGTTCCCAGGACCTCCCCAATGGTTCCGGAAAGTTCTCTGCCTAAACATCGGTGCCGGGGCTGGAGAGATGGCTCAGTGGTCTAAAGCACCTATTTGGAACAAGCTTGGAAAAGCACAGGGACCGTGGTTCGATCCACCAGCACCACATGCCAGCCAGCCCCCGCCCCCAGGTGGGCTGAGTTGGCCACACACATACACACAATAAATAAATGTTTAAAAAATAAAATAAAAAATAAATAAATAAATAAATAAACATCGGTGCCACATCTGTCGGGCAATGTTGACAATCTCATCAAAAGTGATGTTTCCACTGTATTTAATTTTCTTCTGCTTCTTTCTGTCTCTTGCTGGCTCCGTGAGGGCTTTGATGATCAGGGAAGCGGCAGGAAGCACCACCTCAATGTGAGTAGTCAGTTTCACCGTAATCCACAGGCCCTTCCAGTCACCAGTTGCCTTTTTTTTTTTTTTT
>NW_004524995.1:210675-214220 GCF_000260255.1 Octodon degus
CCTTTTTTTTTTTTTTTTGGCAGAGCTGAGGATTGAACTCAGGCCCTTGCACTTGCCAGGCAAGTGCTTATTCTACTGAGCCATCTCCCCGGCCACCAGTTGCCTTGGTGATGTCATCCCCCACTGTTTTTGGAGACAGATCCAAGGGACTGATCTTGGGTGCCAGGGCAGACATGCGGCCGACTTCGCCACCAGTGCACCTCAGGTACACGACTTTGATCTCGTTGGGGTAGAACTTGGGCGGCATGCTGGAGGTGCCTGGTGTGGGATGAACCCGGATTTGGGTAGACTGAAGAAAGTTGCACCTTAGACTCCTGCTAGCCGAAAGCCATAAGCTGTAATTGTTTTAGCAATTTTGAGTACTTTATGTACATACTATACATTTCTGCATCACCTGAAAACAGATCCAATCTTACTTCATACTTTTATTGAGTGACAATATGACCTTTACCTGAGTTACATTTCCAGCACTCTTTTGATTTTTTTTGTTTTTTAGTTTTAAGGCAAATTTCTTTGAGTTACCTAGGCTTTGCTTGAACTCTCAGTCCTCCTGTCTCAAGCTCCCATCACATACTGACTACAGAATCTGGCAAGTCACTGGTGTTAGTAGGCAAATCCTCCACCTTCCCATTGAGTGCATTACAGTGGTGAGCTTTGGGAGAAAATTTGAAGTTGGGTTCTGACAGAAATGCCAATATTTTTCCTTTGATTTTATTTATTTATTATTTATTTATTTATTTATTTATTTATTTATTTATTTATTTATTTTTGCAGAACCAGGGATTGAATTCAGGCCCTTGAGCTTGCCAGGTAAGTGCTTATTCTACTGAGCCATCTCCCTGGCCCCTTTTCTTTGATTTTAGAAGTGCACACAAACTGTGAATAAATAGTACATCATTTATTGCAGGAAACTCAACTTGAAATACCTTATTTTTCGTTTACATTTTCTTCATTCCAGCAAAGAAACAGAATTAGAAGAATGTCCACAGGGTTATAAACATGAAGAAGTATTATTATTATCATTATTATTATTTGGTGGAACCAGGGATTGAACTCAGGCCCTTGCACTCTTAAACTCTCCCTGAGCAATTTCCAGTGCAAGACTTTGGCTGCGACTTATATCGGTCTTCACACTGAACTTGCATCTCTTATCATTGTTTTGTGTCTGTTCCTCTCCAGCATAACATTTGTCATGTTTGTCGTGGGTAAGTCAGTTTCTGCTTGTGTGTTTTTGTCTCCCTGCAAAGTCATCTTAACCATTTTCAGGATTTCAGAAAAGAAGCTTCAGGCAAGATGCTCTTGGATAAAGCCTGCCTGGCCTCTGTGCCTGCAAGCCACTTCTGGCTTTTGGTGCCAAAAATTGATTTCAGCTACCTGCCCCAAAGTGGCTGGAGGAGAGGAATGCCTTGGTGTAGATTGTCATAATAGAACTTACACTCATCTAGGTAAGATTTGATTGGCTTTTGTTCTCTCAAGGCTAGTGTTGATGGGCCCAAACTTCCAGATGTGGAAGATGTGTCAATCTATCTCAGATAAGTATTCCTGGAATACTACTGACACATTGTTTCTCTCACTGAGAGAGTCTGTTTTCTCATGGAAAAATATTCCTGAATTAATTTTCTTTTCTTTTTTCTTGGTAGGAGCTATATTATTTATGAAAAATATAATTTTGTTGAGGGCCAGGGAGATGGCTCAGTAGAATGCGTGGCAAATGCAAGGGCCTGAGTTCAACCCCTGGTTCCAGAAAAAAATCTAATAAAATAAATAAGTAAAATAAATTTTATTGAGAAACAAATAGCAATGAGACAGTTTCAAAACCGATTATTAGCACAGTTTCAATAATTAATACATTGAATATAGTTGTCTTAGTGGTTATTCATTGTGCAAGATACAGACATGATATCCTGTCCACAAACACTATTAGAACAAATCTCTCTATTCATTGAACTCAGAAAATGCAGCTGTATATCAATCCTAACTATTTTGAATGTACAGATACAAAATGGCCATTCATTTGTATCCCCCTTATTTGTTTAGTTTTGTGAGAGGTGGGTATTCCACTGACATTTAAATATTGTAGGTCCATGAATTCAGCAATATATTCCAGTATTGTCCAGTAGTCCATAATAGTAGTGGATTTTCTGCAAAATTGGCAATGTCAGAAGTTGTTGACTTGAGCCTTTTACAGCTCAGGATATTAATATGGCTTTAGTTTTTATACTTTCCTGCTGGCTGGTTAAGACCAAGATAAAGCAAAAATGATATAATGAGAAATGTAACTTTTGAATCTGACAAATTCAGTCAAATTCCATCAGGATTTATCCTGAAACCTTGTACCTCAGTTTGTAGATCCTTTGTCAGTGTCAGACATGTGGATGAGTCATGGCCATTGCTTGACAAATTTGTTCCCTGTGAAAGCTGGAGAGAAGGTTGTCTCTCCATGTGACTCTCCTTAGGCACACTGTACATCATTGATCAATTTCCTCTGTGGCCCTATAATTTCCTTGATCAGAAAAAATGTGACACAACTGAGTTACATGATGGTACAGTACAAGTTCTCCTATGTCCTGAGTCTCCACTGACCTTCGAAAGGCTAGGGCCAAAATGTTGGCTGTCCTTGCAGCTTTCCTTTTTCTCTAATTTTTGGGATGGAAATATAGAGTGGTGCAACCATTATGGAAATCAATGTGGAAAGTCCTTAAAAAACTAGGACTGGAAATCCCATTCAAACCAGCTGTCCCCCTATTGGAAATTTTCCCAGAGGATCTGAAATCATCATATCATAGTGATATATGTATAACTATGTTTGTAGCAGCACAATTTGTGATAGCCAAATCTTGGAAACAACCAAGATGCCCATCACCTGAGAAATGAATAAAAAAGATGTGGCATTTTTATACAATGGCGTATTACTCAGCTATAAAGAATGATAAATTCAAAGCATTTATATTTAAGTGGATGCCACTTGAAGATATACTCATAAGTGAAATAAATGAGACCCACAGGTGTAAATATCATATAATCTCCCTAGTATAAGAACTCAAAAGAAGTGGACTGGAAAGATGGCTCAGTGGAATAAGTGCTTCTCTGGTGAGCACAAGGGCCTGAGTTCAATCCCCAGTTCCACCAAAAAAAAAAAAAAAAAAAGCAATACACATAGAAAGGTATAACACAATTAAAAGGAAAGTGAGAACTTGAGGATTAGAGAAAGAAGAGAGGGCAAGGAGAAAAGCTAGGAAACATTACAGGGGCAAAGCCATACATTTATATGTACAAGATGGGGAAGGCAATGATAGAATCTCCATCAGGTTTTGGAAACTAGCAGTTAATTGGTTGGATTCTCACCCTGACTAACTATATATGCTGATACCTGTGAACTAAGCACCTGCACCTAGGATCACAATGTATAATGTACAGTCATACTTGGAATGCCTGTCATTCTGGTCTTCTAAATAAGTACTGTTTGTCATGACATACCAATTATTGCCATACTGTATCTCAAGTAAATGTTTGTTTAAAAAAAAGGGCAATAAATAGAAACAAGA
>NW_004524995.1:214556-227770 GCF_000260255.1 Octodon degus
TTTATTTATTTATTTATTTTTGTTGTTGTTCATTCGCATCTTTATTTTGCACCTGCATCTTTATTTTGCACCCTGTGGTCCTGCTTCCCGGTTCTCACCTCCAAGGAGAAGGGCAAGAAAAGGAGCAGGCGCTGGGTAAAAGAGGGAAAAGCATCTGCAGGATTCACCAGTTTCTCTTTTGCACAGCGCGTGCGCAGGGTCGCTCCCTCGCTGAGCGCCTCTCCAGGCCATCAAGGCAGAAGAGATAAAGGAGTCTTCTGGAGGACCTGAGGGTGGCGGGCACGCACCATCACAGCTCTTCGCCCGTGTGGTGGGTGCTGAGGGACGTGGAGGCTTCGCTGGCGTGGAATTTAAACCGTTCCCGGCCCCCTTTTAAATATTAAATTTTTTTCCTTCATATTCTGTAAGGACTTAAAGTTTAACACATCAATACTTGATGGAAAATCCCTGTTCTATGTTGTGTCTTAGATGTTTGATAATCAGACAGATAGTGAGGTTAAGCTCAACTACCTATGTTGTAGGGTGATAATAATAAGCTTCTCTTCTGTAGGGTTAACAACCTAAATGTGTAGACCTGGAATCATTTTCTCTAGTGCTGGAGTCCCTTTGAAGCTTGTTTTTTTAATTTGTTGCAAGGGGAGCTCTGTGTTGCTTTACCAGGAAATCTATAGAAATGTTGGTGTTTGTTTGTTTTGGTTTGAAATCCAGCAGAGAGTTTAAATTAATAAAAAAGGTGTTGGAGAAAAGAAAAGGAAACCAAATTTTCCAGGGTTGTTCTTTGTTTTTCTGAATTGTTTGTTCTCTGTCCCCAATGTGCCTGCATTCCCAGCTATGCTCATTCATGCCAGGGAGTAGCCACAGAGTCTATAGCTTGGGCTGGGGCAATGGTATTAGCTCTGTTCTTCTTTCACTCCTTGTCTTTTGTGACAGTCTACCTGAAAATGCAGAAGGTCACAGACCTAGCTTGGTTGCCTTATTGCAATTTGGTTAGTGCTGCAGTGTCAAATTACACTTATCTTGGGCTTCTACTGTGTGTGTGGATCGAGAGGGTACATCGTTGGGACCTTCATTATGGCTGGCACTATACAGAACAAACCGACTGTCTTGAGTGTTATGGGATGCTCAGAATAGGAACTAGATCAGCCCAGTTGGAATTTAGAAAGCCATTTATTATTGAGCTCTTGGCCCGGTCCAAAAGGCAGCTAGCCCAGGAAGCAGTTGGGGCTTTTAAAACTTGGAACTGATACAAGGAGAAAAACTGGTCTTGGGTGGGTGCCCTCCAAACAATATAGGAAACCTCCAAATGACATAGGGTAAAACGATCTCCGGACCTGACCTGCACGAGTTCGTGTTCTCTAAAACCGAAGAATGAATTTTAGGAACAAACAGAGGTTATGAGCAGAATATATTTATTGAGAGAAAGAAAGCTCCTGTCTGAGATAGGGACAGAAGGGAGGCCTCCCTGAGCAGGTAGTTGCCCAGGAAGTTGTCTCTTCCAGGGACTTTTATAGAGGAAAACCATGTGGTGAGGCGGGTCTAAGGTGGTGGAGAAGACATGGGAACTTGCTTAGTTGGTCATGAGGTGGGACAAAACTATGGTCAACCAATGAGATTACAAGCACCATTGCTTAGGTAAAATTGATTAAATCCAGTATCAAATGGGAAAGCAAGTCACGTAGCAAGTGGGCATGAATACAGGACAGGGTCTCTTCCTGTTGGGGGTTGGGCTAGTGACTCATTTGGGCTCTTTCAAGTTGATTGATACTATTTAGGATATCAATCCCTAATGCCCATCCCTCGGGAAGTATGTAGCTGTGCTTCCTCTTTTTGTCTTGATCTGCTGGCATGGCCCATATGGGAGTGTCTGTCTCTTCCAAGTTACAGTCACCATGTCTTCCACCTTGTCTCCTTGAGGGCCTGACCCTGTCTAACTGCCTATAATATTTCTAACTCGGCTGCCTACAACAGAACCACTTTCAGTTTGGAAAACAAATTTATTGTCTGACAAAAAATAATGCTTTCAGGGTCAGTGTGACCACTGCTCAAACTAAATTTCCTGGGGCTTTGTTATAGTTTCTGGTTATCTTGCACCTGAATACCTGCATGCAGCCTTGCATAACCTGAGGTTACAAGAAGTTAAAGCCCATTTAGTTTCCTTTTGAAGTCATCTCTGTAAACTAACTTTGTTTTACAGGAATTAGTGAGAAAGGGATTTTATCTTAACACACAGCAAAAAAAAAAAAACAGCCACTAGTTACTAAAAAGCTTAGAACAGTGATGAGTATACATTGTTTACACAACAGAAAACACAAGATTTACATTTATAGCCTAAAATGTGAGTTGCCCCATTACCCTGAGCTGCATGATTAACTTTGATAAGTCCCAAAGTAAAAATGGGAAGTGCTCTTGGGATTTGTGTTATCTCATTCTGAGCACCGTGGCACCCAGGAGAGCCTCAGCCACAGGGGCTGCAGCTCTGCTCTCACTTGTCTTCTGAGTTTTCTTTACCCCCTTCCTTCGCGGCTGAGCTGATGACCGGGTAACAACAGCCCATGGAGTGCAGCAGAGTGTTGCTGAGCTCTGTAGAGTAGCTTCGCTGCCCTGGTCTGCCCTGCCCTTTCTAGGGAGGTTCACCTTTCCTGCTCCCCAGCGTTCTCTGCACCTGCTCTCCTGCTGTGGCCACATGGAGGGGATTCTGAGTCCCCTCCTGCAGTCTGTGCTTCTTCTGGTTATCTGCTGCAAACTGCAAAGTAAAAGTCTGAGGAATAAGTTACTGTTTCATAGTAGAAAAAGTACAGAATAGAAATAGAGACAAAAAAGAGAAAAGTGGTGCTGGCAGCCTATAGGAAGGTTATTACAGGGGAAAGGGATATTTCAAGTGAAAATGTCCAAAGCTGCTAGAGAAGATGGAATTGGACGAAGTTTCAAGAAAGTGTTTGTAAAGGAATTAGGAAAAAAGTGCTCCCCACGGTGGGCCAGACCTCAAGACAAAAGAGAAAACTCCCTGGCTGATACTATAGCTCAAGAGGCAGCACAAAAACCAGTGGGGCCACAGGAGATATTGCCTGTTCTAGAGTTCTAGAAAAATCCATGTACTCAGACTTTGTTCTTAATTAATGTTCCTTGCTGTTTGAGTAGATTAACAGTGGTGACCCCATGTCAAAATAATTTGATATAACATCATATAACATCACCACAAAGGGCCACAAGTGTGTAAAACTTGAGAGATTTAAACATATGCTATATTTAGTGTTGCTAAAAACCAGGTGTTTTTTTTTTTTTTTTTTTTTTTTTTGCAAAATAACAAAACAACATGTAAAACAGTTGGGATATAAAAAAAATTGGCTCTAAAGATTTGTCAAAAAAAAGAGACTATTCTCAATGTTTCCTTATATAAATGACCTGATACCTGCCTCAATTGGACCTGTTCTGTTTCTCTTGGCCCTATTGGGCCTGTTTTTATAAACTGCTTAACTAAGTATGTTTAAAAAATCCAAGCCTGGGGCTGGGAAGATGGCTCAGTGGAATAAACACTTCCCTGGCAAGCACCAGGGCCTGAGTTCAATTCCCAGTTCCACCAAAAAAAAAAATCCAAGTCTTAAGTTAATGGTGCTTAAAATTCAATACCAGCCCTTAAAAGTAACTGAGAGAACAATGATTTGATTCCCAGAAAAAAACCAGTGGGGAATGTAATGAGGCAACTCACCTTTTAGGCTATGAATGTAAATCTTGTGTTTTCTGTTTTGTAAACAATGTACACTCACCACTTTTCTCAGTTGTTTAGTAACTAGTGGCTGTTTCTTGATGTTTGTTAAGATAAAATTCCTTCCTCACTAATTCCTGTAAACAAAGTTAGTTTACAAAGATGACTTCAAAAGGAAACTAAATGGGCTTTAACTTCTTGTAACCTCGGGCTATGCAAGGCTGCATGCAGGTATTCAGGTGTAAGATAAACAGAAACTAAAACTAAACCCCAGGAAATTTAGTTTGAGTGGTGGTCACACTGACCCTAAAAGCATTATTTTTTGTCAGACAATGAATTTCTTTACCAAACTGAATGTAGTTCCATATTTTGAAAGCCTCCCTGCTTCCTGGGCTAGCCACCTTTCAGCCCTCTCCTGTGGTCTTCTCCCATGTGAGAGCTAACCAGGGACCTGAGCTCAGTAATAAATGGCTTTTTAAATTAAAAAAAAAGAGGTCATCTAATTTAACCTGGGCAGAAATATATTTGAGTGCAGTCTGGTTTTGTAAAGATATTTGTTTGATTTGCATATTTGTTTATTGATTTGTATGTTGTTATTTGAGCTTTAAATATAGACTTTAAAGCATGTTTTTTCCTGAGTTACCTGCTGGTCTAAGTGATTCTCTCTCTCTCTCTCTCTCTCTCTCTCTCTCTCTCTCTCTCTCTCTCTGTATCTATCTATCTATTTGAAATGGGGTAAGATTATTAGACAGGACACTTGATTGGTGGATAGAGGAGGGGCCAGCCTTTGTTCATCAATAAAGAGCCCCAATAATATCCTTAAAGATACTCCCATAATGTAGTCATAAGTTAAAAGATAAGTCAAACCAACATGAGCAAAAACTTATGTGATATGTGATGGGTCCGGCCTATGTGGTAACTGGCTAAATCACCATGGCGTCTCCACGAGGTGACGATGAGCCCAGAGCAACTATCTACCTCTTCTTCCCAGCATTCCCTTCATCCCGCGCACCAAGATGATCTACCTCATCTCCCAGGAGGATATCCAATGAGCCCTCACAACGTCATCACCTCACCTCCCAAGGCCCCACCCCCTTTAAGAACCTATAAATATAGCTGCCCTCCACTGTTTGGGCCCGAGGGTTTCCACGTGTCTTTCCTTGCGGTCGTTCCGTGTCCGCAATAAAAGCCTCTTTTATCTTTTCTGTCTCTTTGCTGCACCGCCGCAATCGCCGCCACCATCACTGCTGGGTAAACTCCCAATATGTACGATAGCTAAAATAGACATTTTATCCTGACTGTTGTGTTACACAGCTATATATATATATATATAACTATTGATGTCAAATGTTCACTGTAAAAGTGTAACTTGTGCCTTTAAAACTACAGGGAGGGGCCGAGGAGATGGCTCTGGAATAAGCGCTTCTCTGGCTAGCGCAAGGTCTTGGATTCAATCCCCAGTTCCCCCCCCCCAAAAAAAAAATAATAATAATAATAAAAGGGGTCCTGGGGAGATGGCTCAGTAGAATAAGTGCTTCCCTGACAAGCACAAGGCCCTAAATTCAATCCCCAGTCCCAGAAAAAAATAATAATAAAAAAGGGGGCCTGGCCCTAGCTCAGTTCTTTAAGTGGCTGCTTCCACAAACCTGTCAGCCTCAGGTTGCTGTAGTTCGATCCCCACAACACTCCAGTCAGCCAAACCTGCCCTGAAGGTATTTGGAGTAAAAAAAAATCCTTATTCCAAAAAAAAAAAAAAAAAAAAAAAAAACAAAAGCAAAAAACCAACTCCACAGGGATTTAACTACCAAAATGTCCATAGTTGGTAAAAAATAATAGTTCTCTGGTTACACTTTATATTTAAGGTGCTTAAGTCTACTCCCACCTAACTGGATCTGGTATTCTGTGTTAGATTTAAAGATAGATTCTTTGTATTTCTTTGACAGCTACTTCCCAGGAATTGTGTGCCTTTAACAGGAGGATCCAGGGGGGAAAGGCACAAGTGCCAATGACATGGACATAACTTCCCAAGGATTTAAAATTCACTTGAAAAAGTTTTGTTAAAAAATCTGGTGCCTCTTGGTAGTAACAATCCTAACTTTTTTCCTCTTACAGAATTAGATGATTTGTTGTTAACTAGAGACCCAGGAGTTATGAAATGAGGGGAGAAAGCAACATAAGGGGTATGGCATTTCTAAGAGGAAGGCTCAAATACGTATTCAAACTATGAAATTCCTTGAGTTCACTCTGACAGGGGAAACCCATGCCTTCTCAAGCTCCCTGACCCAAGCCATTCAAGGGCTAGAGTAGTCCAGCACCCAAAAAGTGTTATGAGACTGGGCATGGTAGTGCACACCTGTAATCCCAGCTCTTATGAGGCTGTAAACAAGTGGATCATTATGAGTCTGACCTAGTAGTGAGACCCTGAACGCCCTATAGACACTTCCTTAAATACACACACACACACACACACACACACACACACACACACACACAAAGTGTTACAAAAGTTCCTGAGAATAGTAGGTTTTTGTTGTTTTTAGGTGTCAAGTTTTGCTTCTGTTGCTAAACCCTTGTTTACCTGAAGAGAGGTAATAGTCTCCTGCTTGGATTAGAATTCAGAACAGTGAAAGCATTTGAGGATTAAAGAATAAACTTTTTTTTTTGGCAGAACCGGGGATTAAACTCAGGCCCTTGCTCTTGCCAGGGAAGCGCTTATTCCACTGAGCCATCTCCCTGGCCCTGAAGAATAAACTCTTGAGGGCTTGGGCTGTGGCTCTAACAGATATAACTGAGCCCTTTTAGCTGTTTGTTCATGAGAAAGAAGGAGTTGCAAGGACAGTCTTAACTCATACCTTAGGACCATGGAGGGGCCGGGGAGATGGCTCAGTAGAATAAGCGCTTCCCTGGCAAGCGCAAGGGCCTTAATTAAATCCCTGGTTCTGGAAAAAAAAAGTACCATGGAGGCTCCTTGTGGCCTATCTGGCCAAAGGCTGGACTATGTGGATGCTGGGTGGCCATCATGCTTGCAGGCTGCTGTAGCAGCTGTTGTGTTATTAGAGGAGGCTGACAAACTAACCCTGGGACAGAAGTTGAGTGTGCTCATACCCTATGCAGTGGAGACACTGCTGTGGGGCCCTGGTGAAAGGTGGCTCTCTGGTACTTGGCTGGCCCAGTACAAGGCAGCCCTCCTTAAAGACTCACATCTATCTCTTAAGACAATTCAGGCCATTAAACCTGAATCCCTCCTTCCAATGTCATTGGAACCACTAGAGCAAGATTGTGTGGAGACCATGAGGCTATTTTTTTTTTACAAGAGCTGACCTCCAGGGTCTTGTAGAAATATGGGTGAGAAACTAGAATACTGTTAGCACAGTAATCTAAGTGGGCACACCACTTCAAGTCTCCAACCTCATCCTATTTGCAGATAGAAGCAGTATGGTAATAGGTGGGGTAGGGGGTGGGGAGCAATGGCTGTGACTGTGGAAAGGGCAGTGTAAAAATGAAGTCCTGGGGACTGCAGCCCAAAATAAAGAGGCCTCCTAACCACAGGAGAAAAAGACATCAAAAACTCCCAGATACTGTACTTGTTACGGGAAGTATGGTGGCCCACTGAAGTGGCAGTGATACATTGTCCTGAACATCAAAAAGGCCAAGGCAATAGGGCTGCCAACCTGGTAGCAAAGCAAGCTGCTATGGGGGACTCACTGCCCGAAACAGGTCATGGTAGCACCACTCCTTCAGCCACCCAAATATTTTGAGACTGAGTTATTGTGGGCCAAGTCAGAAGAGACATCAAAAACAGGTGGCAAATCTTGTCAAGGGGAGTATTTTTTTTTATTTTTAGGGGGAGTATTTTTGTTGCACTTACTCTACTGAGCTATCTCCCCAGCCCTTGTCTAAAAACATGGGACATTTCATGATTTGAAAACTATAAGACAAGACCCATCTGAGAAAGACAGCTCTGACCAAGCTGCTTAGCCACTATTTCTTTTTCTTTTTTTTTTGCAGAACCGGGGATTGAACTCAGGCCCTTGTGCTTGCCAGGGAAGCACTTATTCTACTGAACCATCTCCCTGACCCCTTAGTCACTATTTGTATATCTCCAGGCTTTGGACCTTGTGCACCTCAGTAGCCAACAAATGTGTAACTTGTGCTAACAATAATCTAGTTTCTCACCCACGGTGTAAAACAGGCCTCTGCTGACAGGGAATCTTACTTTTTTTTTTTTTTTAAACAATCTTTTTTTTTTTTTTTGTGGAACCAGGGATTGAACTCAGGCCCTTGCGCTTGCCAGGGAAGTGCTTATTCCACCGAGCCATCTCCCTGACCCCAGGAACCTTACTTTTTCAGGATGTCAAAGAGGACTTTACTGAGGTCAAGTCTACAGTTGAAAATAAAAGTATTCATTGTTGCTTATTTTTACCTTCTCAGGATGAGGAGAACCCCTGCCCATCAGAACTGAGTCCTCCAGAGAGGTGGTAAAAGCACTGATGGAACTAATTATCGCCCAGTATGGGCTTCCCATTATGGTAAGTTCAGACAATGGGCCTGCTTTTGTGGGTAGAGTAGTTCAGAGCCTTTCCTGTGTTTTGGGACTAAAATGGACACTAGATACTGCCTACTGACCCCAAGAGCTTGGGCCAAGTGTAGCAGCAAAACTGCACCCTGGGCTGGGGAGATAGCTCAGTGGTCTAAGCACCTGCCTGACAAGCACAGGGACCCAGGTTTGAACCCCAGTACCACATGTCATGCTGCTATGCTGGCCACCAAAACCAGACATGGTGTCACACAGCTGTAATCCCAGCACTGGGGAGGCTGAGACAGGAGGATTACTGCAAGTCTGAGCTGTGTAGCAAGACCCTATACCAAACAAATACATAAATAAAGTATTTAATAAAAAAACTGCACCCTGAGGAGCACCCAGCCCAAGCTATGCCAGGCAACAGGTGCAGACTGGGTGTCTATGCTTCTGATGGCCCTGCTGCTGTCATGCTGCACCCTATGCTGGGATAGACTCACTCCTTTTAAAATCCTGTTTGGAAGACTGCCATGCTTGGTGCCAGTATTGGAGAAACAGTAAAAAGCCTGAGACACAAGGGATTACTCCCTTTAAGCCCCCAAGTTGGGGGAGGAGATCCTGACATCAATTTTAATCAGAAACTTGTTAAGTCCTTACAGGCTCTGCCATCTACTCTGCAAGCTACACACTCTCACTCCAGCTCCACCAGCAGTCCACCCACTGCTTGTTCCAAGTTCACCAGGCTGTTCCTGAGAGACCTGAGAACCCACCAGGAGCCCAGACCAGTGATCAAATCTACATCAAAAAGAGACAACCTGCCTCTCTTGGTGCTTGCTGGAAAGGATCTTATGCCCTCAGCCATCAAGGTTGCCAGAAAGAATAGGGCTCTATGCTGATGGCCTCTGAGCTCAGCTAATAAAATCTTTTTTTTTTTTTTTTTTTTTACGGAACCGGGGCTTGAACTCAGGCCCTCGTGCTTGCCAGGGAAGCACTTATTCCACTGAGCCATCTCCCTGGCCCTGCTAATAAAATCTTTAAAAATTTTAACTGGCTACTTGGATTCCTATATTGATTATGAACCTCCAACATTGACATTCTGTCCTGATATACTGCTGAATTTGTTTATTAATTCTAGGAACTTCTTGGTACAGTTTATCATGAGTTAGTGTTTGAGTTTTTTTTTTTAATATATTTTTTAAAATTTTATTTATTTGTGTGTGTGTGTGTGTGTGTGTGTGTGTGTGGCCAGCTCAGCCCATGGGGGTGGGGGGCTGGCTGGCATGTGGTGCTGGAGAATTGAACCACAGTCCCTTTGCTTTGCTAAGCTTGTTCTAAGTAGGTGCTTTAAACCACTGAACCATCTCTCCAGCCCAGTGTTGGAGTTTTTTATAAACTATTTCTGCATCTTTTGAGATGATCATGTAGGCTTTGGTTTAGGCTCTGTAGATATACTGTATTACATTCATAGGCTTGCATATGTTGAACCATCCCCATATCTGTGGGATGAGTCCAACCTAGTCATCATAAATAATCTTCCTGATGATTTTTTGTATTATGTTTGCTAATATTTTATTGAACATTTTTGCATCGATGTTCAAATAAGAGACTGGCCTATAGCTCTACTTTTTTTGGTTGTTGTTGGATCTTCTCTAGTTTTCTTACCAGTATGATACTTGTCTCCCAAAGTAAGTTAAGGAAAATTGCTTCCTTTCAATTTCATTAAAGAGCTTGAAGAGTATTGGCATTAAATGTTCTATAAATTTCTTGTGTAATTCAGCACTGAATTCATCAGAACCTGACCTTTTATTTCTGGTACATTTTTACTTTTCTTTCTTTCTTTCTTTCTTTCTTTCTTTCTTTCTTTCTTTCTTTCTTTCTTTCTTCTTTCTTTCTTTCTTTCTTTCTTTCTTTCTTTCTTTCTTTTTCTTTCTCTCTTCTTTTTTTTTTTTGTACTGGTGATTGAACTCAGGACCCTATGCTTGCCAGGCAAGTGCTTATTCTATGGAGCTATCTCACCAGCCCTATATTTTCTATTGTACTACCTGATGTTAGATTATTCATAATTTTTATATTTACTTAATTCAGTTTTGTTAATTCATGCATATCTAAGAATCTGTCCACTTCTGCATTTTCCATCATAGGAGCGTAAAGATTTTTCAATTAGGTGTTCATTATGTTCTGAGTTTCAAGAGGATCTATAGTAATTTTACCTTGTTCATGACTTATTGCACAAATTTGTATTTTTCTTATTTCCTTTTTTGTGATCATGTTTTCCAGTCTTTATCAATTTTACATAATCTTTCAGAGAACAAACTCTTTGTTTCATTAATTCTTTCTTTCTTTATGTGTGTGTGTGTGTGTGTGTGTGTGTGTGTGGCCAGCTCAGCCCACCAGGGGGCAGGGCTGGCTGGCATGTGGTGCTGGGGTATTGAACTGTGGTCCCTGTGTTTTGCTTAGCTTAGCTTGTTCTAAGGTGCTTTAGACCACTGAGCCATCTCACCAGCCCTCATTAATTCTTTACATTGTGTTCTTTGTCCTCATTGCATTAATTTCTACTCTGATCTTTACAATTTCCTCCCTTCTTTGTGTTTTGGCTTAGTTTATTCTTCTTTCCTAGAAGCTTGATGTGTAGCATTATGGTATTTTTTTCCCATTCTGATTTCCTAATGTGAAAGTTTACCACTATAAGTTTTGCCTGAGAACTACTATCACTTCATCCCACAAATTTTGGTATGTGGCATTTGAAATTTCATTAAATTGTAGATATTGTTTAATTTCTTCTTAATTGCATGTGTCAAGTATTGGTCGCTTGGGGCTGGTGAGATGGCTCAGTGGTCTAAAGCACCTACTTAGAACAAGCTTAGCAAAGCACAGGGACCACGGTTCAATCCTCCAGCACCATATGCCAGCCAGCCTCGCCCCCTGGTGGGCTGAGCTGGCCACACACACACACACACACACACACGCACACAAATAAATAAAAAAAATTTAAAAAAAAGTATTGGTTGCTCAAGACAGATTTTTAAATTTCCATGTATTTATGGAAATGTTGTAGTTTCATTTGTTGTTAATTTTCTGTTTCATTGCACTATAGTACGATGATATTCATGGAATAATTCTGATTGCATTTACTTAAGCATGATCTATGGACTCCTGTGTGGTCCATTCTAGAGCTCGTCCTGTGAAAATGTAGAAAGAATATGTATTCAGCAACCGTTGGGTGGAACATTATGCAAATGTCTTGTAATTTGTTCAAAGGGTTGATTCAGTTATTGTCTCAGTTACTCTTCTCTTGTTGCTGGGACAAAATACCTGACACCCAAAATGAACAAAGGAAAGGTTTATTTAACTCACAGTAATTGGAGGTTTCAGTCCATACTTGGTAGGTTCCAGGGCCAAACATCACATGGCAGAGGGCAACCTTCCATGGCAGAGGCAAACAAAGAGGGAAAAAGGGAGGAGTAGCAGCAATAAAATGGCGACAAGCAACAATGGCAACAGAGAGGAAGGAAGTGTCTGTTGGAAGTCTCTCTCCCTTAAATTGCATTCAGGCTGTCTCTCAGGCTGGGAGTAATATTCACACCCATAATCCCAGCAATATTTTTTTGTGGTACCAGGGATTGAACTCAGGACCTTATGCTTGCCAGGCAAGCACTTATTCCACTGAGCTGTCTCCCCGGTCAATCCCAGCAATATTAAGACCCATAATCCCAGCAGGACTAAAAATCCATAATCCCAGTGGATCATGAGTCAGTCTCCAACTCTAGAATTCCCTGCCCCATGTCTGCATGAGGCTTTGGGAGGACAACTAGATACAAACATAACATTTCATCCCTGGCCCACCAAAATCTCATGCACATCACTTTGTGCAAAAGACATTTTAGTCCATCTCTAAGAATTTAAAAAATCTCACAGTTTCAGCATTGTTAAAATGTCCAAGTCCCAAATCTCCATGATCCAAGGCAAACTGTAAGCTGTGAGCCTCTGTACAAAAGAAAAGTTAAACACTTGCAACATCCAAAGGTACAAGATAAACATTACCATTACAAAAGGTACACTCAGCAGGATACCATACATTGGGACCAACACAAGTCCAATATTAAGCAGGACAACCATTAAATCCTATAGTTCCAAGTGGAACATCCAAAGCTATCTGTGGCAAATTGTGAGGTGCATGTGGTTCTGCCCCATGGCACTCTTGGTGGTAGCTCCCATGGCTTCACTCTTAGGCTGGCTTTGCTTCCTCTTTGCATTTCCCTTAGATGATCCACATCCTGGCTTTTCCAAACTTTTGGGGTTTCCACTGAATAGGCTTCTCATTCACAGCCTTACGCACTGCCCTCTCAGGGGCTCACTGTCTGGCCTCCCAGTCCTTCTTCTGAAATCAAGGTGGAAGCCTTCTTAACCTCAGAACTTCTGTATTCTTCAAGCATCTAAAACCAACGCCACATGACTGATGCCAAAGTCTGCTGCCAGCTGGAGCCATACCCAGTCTTCCTTCTGTCTTGGTTGTAGAGGTCAAGTGCTTAGATTGCTGAACACTCTGACCCTGATTCTGAAGAATAAATTTTCTATGTCAACACCATTTTGGAATCCTATGTGGCTGCTGTCGCCATTTTGGAACATGGGGCTCTGTGGATTCTTCTCAAGGCACAGTCTCTCTCACTTGCAATTCTGAAACTGCAAAGTGTTGAGACATTTTGTCTTCAGTGATTCCCTCAGGCCATCCTTTCCATTCGTTTGTTCCTTCCTGACAATGGAGGTCTCCTCAGCTCGATCTTTGCAGTCTACAGCTTTATTGGAGCTTCCTTTCTGGCTAAACTCACAACATTTTAAATCATCCTGCTTGGCTCTTTGCTCTTGATTTTCAGCATCAATATGGCTAAAAGCTCCCAATAACAGCATGCCACTGTCCCAATATTTGGGTGCTTTGTAATATATATATATATATATTAATACAGAACCTGGGATTGAACTCAGGCCCTTACACTT